>NC_140168.1:14996890-15003554 GCF_963971535.1 Notolepis coatsorum | reverse complement strand
TTTGTGATCTTTAGTAGACATTTGAAGCTAGATTATCTTTTTTTTTATCCACATTTTCTCCCATTTCTATTTTTCTCCCATCCCAATTTCGTACTATCCAATTCTTCCCTCCCCTGTCTTGAACGTTGCTAGACAAGGCCCCCCACTGGTCGGTTGTAGTGAGGATGGAAGCCTTGCATCACGTGTTCCCTCCGGTACACGAGGAGGCAGCCTGTCGCATCTTTTCACCGCAGCAGCTCGAACTCTCAGTGGCGAGGAGTAACGTGTGGGAGGCTCACGCTGACCCCGATACTTCCTGTTTCCGTCGCACCGGCGCCACCCAACCGACCTGTAAGAGTCGCTGTCCACAACGTCCAATCCCCACCCACCGGCTTTCCCACCCTCTAACACTGCCAATTGTGTTAGTATGAACGACCGGCCAAGCCGGTAGCAACGCAGAGAGCTGGGCTCGAACCCAACGTATCCTGCGTTAGTGGCGAGCGCCTTGCCCACTGCGCCAATCAGCCGCCCGAAGCTAGATTCTCTTGAGTTTCTCTGCATACACTGCCCCGAAGAAGCGAACTGCAGTAACTCAAATCCTTTTCAAGTTAAATTGAAACTCAATATCTGTTTTATATCGTGACACAGTTTCAGAGTCCAATCTTGCTCTGTTTTAGAGAAAAGGGGGCATAACGAATTGCAGTAACTACAAAATCACTGGATAGTCAAAGAACTTTCAAGCCATTTTTCTCAGTTTCACTGTTAGCTCACACACCACAACATCGCCTGGGCCGGTCCTTTATACCGGCTGGCAGCCATCAGGCTCTACAACCAGGGGCTCGGACGGCCGGCCCTGCTGCCAGAACTATCGCTGTCACAACTCGGGACGTGAGAACTCATATCCATGTGCACTCATTGTACTTTTTCGTATTTTGTACATTTTATATTGTATTTGTATTTATATTTTATATTGTATCTATAGTGAATATAGATACTGGACTGTATAGGACTGTGAAGCTCTGTATCCCCCCCCCCCCCATGCTGTATTGACACCTGAATTTCCCCAAGGGGATTAATAAAGGATCATCTTACTGTATCTTAGCGTAGTTACTGCGGATAGTTTCTGCAGGGCAGTACAGTGTGATCAAAAACCAGCCACACAAACACTGGCGTCTTGCATGGGCGGGGGGGGGGGGGGGGGGGGGGGTGTCCATGGTTGTAGATAAATAACATATTTTACATATCTAGGATTTCTCTCGCTGTATGACTGAGCTGGACATTGGAATGTTCTGAGTTCGTAACCATGACTTCCCGACTGGAAACTCCCGACCTCCGACTTTAGATTGGATTAGATTAGATTCAAATGTATTGTCATTCATTGTCAAGTACAGTACAATGAAAAGAAGTTTGGCATCTAACCAGAGGGCAAATGTAACAGTAAAGTGCGATAGTAATATATAATGTACAGGTGATTAAACAAGACTATATATAAATTAGTTCTACTGAGTAATCATGCTAATCAGATGCATGAACACACTGTCATAGTATTATTACGTACAGTGATACAGATATAAAGACCCTATGGTAGTAAGTCATACTGGCCGGTGGTATAACTAGTACGATTAAGTAGGGGATGTGTACATATACATATATAATATTTACAGGTATATAAAAAGGATTATATGCAGGTATATTCAGACAGATGTGGATACAAATATATACGGTAAATATAAATATATAAATATGGTATATACAGCATTAGTAGACTATAGTTTGAGGTAGGTAGTTATGATCACAGTGTAAGGCAGTTGTAGACAGTGAGGACAGTACATTGAAAGGAATGCGGCATAATGCTACATTGCAAGGATTCTTGAAGATCATGGACAGATCAGAAACATTATTGCCAAGCTGTGACACGACGACGACTGTCTCTAGCAATAACACGTGTGTCCAAAGGTTGTTTACATCCATAGCTAGGTTTCGGTTAACGTTTCAATTTCTAGCTATGTTTTCAACTGCCTTGCTAGCCAACGTTATCTATCTATCTAGGTCGTCCTCGGACAGGGCCCTCCATCGGTGCCTCCAGTCATCCCGATCCTCCATGCATCCGGCTAGCTCGCCGGTACTTTCTGCTCCCGCATCTATCCTGAGTACGTCCACGTACATTAATGTGGAAGTCGTCCTCGTGATCGATGCCCCGTGTTGTGTTGGCTCCCACGGCACAAGTTTGCCGGCTGGCAGCTCATGGTGTCTCTGGACTGGCAGTGACATGCCAGCCTCACTCTCCTGACAACGTTAGCTGCCTGCGAATGACCACCGAAGAAGTGTTGCATTGTGGGGAGGATTGGAGCTAGAAAAACAGCACATTTTTGTGTTCACATTTTAGACAAAACTCCTTGAACACAAACAATAATAGATGCACAAACACGTCCTGGAATCTCAAAACAACATATATATCACCTAGTCTGAGTCTATGGATACAGGAAGCAGCGTCTAGTCTGAGTCTATGGACACAGGAAGCCGCGTCTAGTCTGAGTCTATGGACACAGGAAGCCGCGTCTAGTCTGAGTCTATGGATACAGGAAGCAGCGTCTAGTCTGAGTCTATGGAAACAGGAAGCAGCGTCTAGTCTGAGTCTATGGAAACAGGAAGCAGTGTCTAGTCTGAGTCTATGGAAACAGGAAGCAGCGTCTAGTCTGAGTCTATGGAAACAGGAAGCAGCGTCTAGTCTGAGTCTATGGAAACAGGAAGCCGCATCTAGTCTGAGTCTCTATGGAAACAGGAAGCAGCGTCTAGTCTGAGTCTATGGAAACAGGAAGCAGCGTCTAGTCTGAGTCTCTATGGAAACAGGAAGCAGCGTCTAGTCTGAGTCTATGGAAACAGGAAGCAGCGTCTAGTCTGAGTCTCTATGGAAACAGGAAGCAGCGTCTAGTCTGAGTCTATGGAAACAGGAAGCAGCGTCTAGTCTGAGTCTCTATGGAAACAGGAAGCAGCGTCTAGTATGAGTCTATGGAAACAGGAAGCAGCGTCTAGTCTGAGTCTATGGAAACAGGAAGCAGCGTCTAGTCTGAGTCTATGGAAACAGGAAGCAGCGTTTAGTCTGAGTCTCTATGGACACAGGAAGCAGCGTCTAGTCTGAGTCTATGGAAACAGGAAGCAGCGTCTAGTCTGAGTCTATGGAAACAGGAAGCCGCATCTAGTCTGAGTCTATGGAAACAGGAAGCAGCGTCTAGTCTGAGTCTATGGAAACAGGAAGCAGCGTCTAGTCTGAGTCTATGGAAACAGGAAGCAGGGTCTAGTATGAGTCTATGGAAACAGGAAGCAGCGTCTAGTGTGAGTCTCTATGGATAAAGGAAGCCGCATCTAGTCTGAGTCTATGGAAACAGGAAGCAGGGTCTAGGTCTCTATGGAAACAGGAAGCAGCGTCTAGTCTGAGTCTATGGACACAGGAAGCAGCGTCTAGTCTGAGTCTATGGAAACAGGAAGCCGCATCTAGTCTCAGTCTATGGAAACAGGAAGCAGCGTCTAGTCTGAGTCTATGGAAACAGGAAGCAGTGTCTAGTCTGAGTCTCTATGGATAAAGGAAGCAGTGTCTAGTCTGAGTCTATGGAAACAGGAAGCAGCGTCTAGTCTGAGTCTATGGAAACAGGAAGCAGCGTCTAGTCTGAGTCTCTATGGATAAAGGAAGCAGTGTCTAGTCTGAGTCTATGGAAACAGGAAGCAGCGTCTAGTCTGAGTCTACGGACACAGGAAGCAGCGTCTAGTATGAGTCTATGGAAACAGGAAGCAGCGTCTAGTCTGAGTCTATGGAAACAGGAAGCAGCATCTAGTCTGAGTCTATGGAAACAGGAAGCAGCGTCTAGTATGAGTCTATGGACACAGGAAGCAGCGTCTAGTCTGAGTCTCTATGGACACAGGAAGTAGCGTCTAGTCTGAGTCTATGGATACGGGAAACAGCGTCTCCTCCAAATGTGGCGACTGCCAATTATCACAGATATAGAGCAGCTTTTTGTCAAATGCTTTAGCTTCTGGTTTGGAGTCATTCCTGCCATCTGCAGCCCTCTCACAACTAGTCTGTGGACACTACCCAGGCTGTCCTCGTCAACAACAACCACATCTGCTGTGTTAGCTGTAACATATTCAGTATTACATACACAGTTTGAACATAGTAGTTGAAACACAAGAGTTATTTGAAACACCTATTGATTTAAATACGTGTTTCAATTCATGTGTTTCACATACACACGTACGCACACGCACACACACGCACGCGCACACACACACACACACACCACACACACGCACGCACACGCACACACACACACACACACACACACACACACACACACACACACACACACACACCTTGTAAAGATAAACACATTATGAGGGTTTTTTCCCACAAAGAAAATGGAACTCCTTCCCGAGGCACATTCCAGAGTACAGAGTCAAACGTCCTCTGGATTTATTTTCTTTTAAATAGATAAGTCGATTGAGTCGTTTCCTCCTGACTCAGTCTCCTCCTCAGCTCCCAGTCGAGCCCATTGTCCCTCCTCTCGCTCCCCTTTCCCCCACGACCCGAACATCGGATGAAACGCACACACATCCCTCTCAATTGTATCTCAATTGAACTGTACATTATATATTGCTATTGCACTTTACTGTACATTTGTACTCTCATGTAAAATAT
Source organism: Notolepis coatsorum (assembly GCF_963971535.1). NCBI lineage: Eukaryota > Metazoa > Chordata > Actinopteri > Aulopiformes > Paralepididae > Notolepis > Notolepis coatsorum. The sequence goes on along the minus strand of NC_140168.1, from coordinate 14,998,885 downwards.
GAATATATATATATATATATACTGCCCTGTCAAGGCAGACCGCAGTAACTTCAAAAAAGTGAAACTGAGAAAAATGGCTTTAAAGTTTTTTGACTTGCCATCCAAAATGTGTTATAGGTTATAGGTTATAGGTTATAGGTGTTATATAGATGATAGTACCCAGATTTAACATGTATTAATGAAGTAATCTTTAGGCATACAAAAATATGACATAATTATTTTAATTAACCCCCAAAAAGCAGATACTGCACTCTGCTGCACAGTTCCCTTAAATAATTATACAGGTAATGTACAGGCAAAGTGCAGTAACTTCAAATACAATGTTGTTTTCCCTCCAGCTTTCATAACTTAACCTAGCCATTTTATTTGGATCATCATCATTCCAATATATTCAGGTGTTAAATTTCATTTTCAAAATGGCTAGGTTAAGTTATGAAAGCTGGAGGGAAAACAACATTGTATTTGAAGTTACTGCACTTTGCCTGTACATTACCTGTATAATTATTTAAGGGAACTGTGCAGCAGAGTGCAGTATCTGCTTTTTGGGGGTTAATTAAAATAATTATGTCATATTTTTGTATGCCTAAAGATTACTTCATTAATACATGTTAAATCTGGGTACTATCAACTATCTACCTATAACACATTTTGGATGGCAAGTCAAAACACTTTAAAGCCATTTTTCACTGTTTGGAAGTTACTGCGGTCTGCCTGGTTTTTGAGTGTGATTTTGTAGTTACTGCAGTTTTTAAAACCCCATATCTCCAAAACTGAGCGACATTAACATCTGAAACTTGGTCACAAGATAAACATTTATTGACAAGTTCAATTTCACTCATAACTCAATTCTGACTTTTTTTGAGTTACTGCGGTCTGCCTTGACAGGGCAGTATACCTGTACATTGTATATTACTATTGCACTTTACTGTTACATTTGTACGCTGGATGCCAACCCTATTTCTCTTGTACTGTACATATTCATTAGCTGTATAATGACAATAAATTTGAATCTAATCTAATATATATATACATTTATTTGTTTATTTATTTATTTATCTATGGAATGCTTTTGAAGGGTCCATCTCTTCTGGTGGGAGGGCCCAATCGGTCACGCAACCCTGCTGCTGTATTCTGTCCGACATCAAAGGGAACAACAGAGTGGGGCTGTTTTACTGCGCTCCACATTAGAACCAGGCCGGGTCCCGCCCTCCCGCCCTCCCGCCCTCCCGCCCTCCCGCCCTCCCGCCCTCCCGCGGGGCTCTGAGTGGACCATGAGTGATGCCTCAATAAAAGAATCAGCGGCTTCACGTTTTGATGGAAGGGACGGCCTTGCTCGTGGTTTTCTTAACGGAGGCACGGGGGACCACGGCGTCTTGAGGAGGCGCTTCCTCTTAACCCTTTCACTACCACACTACAGACGGTTAACCCCTTTCACAACCACCCTACATACGGTTAACCCTTTCACTACCACACTACAGAAAGTTAACCCTTTCACGACCACACTACAGACGGTTAACCCTTTCACAACCACCCTACATACGGTTAACCCTTTCACTACCACACTACAGAAAATTAACCCTTTCACGACCACACTACAGACGGTTAACCCTTTCACGACCACACTACAGACGGTTAACCCAGTTCACAACCACCCTACATACGGTTAACCCTTTCACTACCACACTACAGAAAGTTAACCCTTTCACGACCACACTACAGACGGTTAACCCTTTCACTACCACACTACCCAAGGGTTAACCCTTTCACTGCGACGATACAGAAGGTTAACCTTTTCACCGCCACACATGAAAAATGGGTTAACCCTTTCACAACCACATGTACAGAAGGTTAACCCTTTCACTACCACACTACATACGGTTAACCCTTTCACTACCACATTACAGACGGTTAACACTTTCACAACCACGCTACAGATGGTTAACCCTTTCACAATTACACTACAGAAGGTTAACCCTTTCACAATTACACTACAGA
>NC_140168.1:14979390-14991890 GCF_963971535.1 Notolepis coatsorum | reverse complement strand
GTAAGATGTAACGTCACGTAAGATGTAACACTATGTAAGATGTGACACCATGTAAGATGTAACACCATGTAAGATGTAACGACCATGTAAGATGTAACACCATGTAAGATGTGACACCATGTAAGATGTAACACCATGTAAGATGTGACACCATGTAAGATGTAACACCATGTAAGATGTGACACCATGTAAGATGTAACACCATGTAAGATGTAACACCATGTAAGATGTGACACCATGTAACACCATGTAAGATGTAACACCATGTAAGATGTGACACCATGTAAGATGTAACACCATGTAAGATGTAACACCATGTAAGATGTAACACCATGTAAGATGTGACACCATGTAAGATGTAACACCATGTAAGATGTAACAACATGTAAGATGTAACACCATGTAAGATGTGACACCATGTAAGATGTAACACCATGTAAGATGTAACACCATGTAAGATGTAACAACATGTAAGATGTAACACCATGTAAGATGTGACACCATGTAAGATGTAACAACATGTAAGATGTAACACCATGTAAGATGTGACACCATGTAAGATGTGACACCATGTAAGATGTAACACCATGTAAGATGTGACACCATGTAAGATGTAACACCATGTAAGATGTAACACCATGTAAGATGTAACACCATGTAAGATGTAACACCATGTAAGATGTAACGTCACGTAAGATGTAACACCATGTAAGATGTGACACCATGTAAGATGTAACACCATGTAAGATGTAACGACCATGTAAGATGTAACACCATGTAAGATGTGACACCATGTAAGATGTAACACCATGTAAGATGTGACACCATGTAAGATGTAACACCATGTAAGATGTGACACCATGTAAGATGTAACACCATGTAAGATGTAACACCATGTAAGATGTGACACCATGTAACACCATGTAAGATGTAACACCATGTAAGATGTGACACCATGTAAGATGTAACACCATGTAAGATGTAACACCATGTAAGATGTAACACCATGTAAGATGTAACACCATGTAAGATGTAACGTCACGTAAGATGTAACACCATGTAAGATGTAACACCATGTAAGATGTAACACCATGTAAGATGTAACACCATGTAAGATGTAACACCATGTAAGATGTGACACCATGTAAGATGTAACACCATGTAAGATGTGACACCATGTAAGATGTAACACCATGTAAGATGTGACACCATGTAAGATGTAACACCATGTAAGATGTGACACCATGTAAGATGTAACACCATGTAAGATGTGACACCATGTAAGATGTAACACCATGTAAGATGTAACACCATGTAAGATGTGACACCATGTAACCATGTAAGATGTAACACCATGTAAGATGTGACACCATGTAAGATGTAACACCATGTAAGATGTAACACCATGTAAGATGTAACACCATGTAAGATGTAACACCATGTAAGATGTAACGTCACGTAAGATGTAACACCATGTAAGATGTAACACCATGTAAGATGTAACACCATGTAAGATGTAACGTCACATAAGATGTAACACCATGTAAGATGTAACACCATGTAAGATGTAACACCATGTAAGATGTAACGTCACATAAGATGTAACACCATGTAAGATGTAACACCATGTAAGATGTAACACCATGTAAGATGTAACAACATGTAAGATGTAACACCATGTAAGATGTGACACCATGTAAGATGTAACACCATGTAAGATGTAACACCATGTAAGATGTGACAACATGTAAGATGTAACACCATGTAAGATGTGACACCATGTAAGATGTGACACCATGTAAGATGTAACACCATGTAAGATGTAACACCATGTAAGTTGTGACATCATGTAAGATGTAACACCATGTAAGATGTAACACCATGTAAGTTGTGACATCATGTAAGATGTAACACCATGTAAGATGTGACACCATGTAAGATGTAACACCATGTAAGATGTAACACCATGTAAGTTGTGACACCATGTAAGATGTAACACCATGTAAGATGTAACACCATGTAAGATGTAACGTCACGTAAGATGTAACACCGTGTAAGATGTAACACCATGTAAGATGTAACACCATGTAAGATGTAACACCATGTAAGATGTGACACCGTGTAAGATGTGACACCATGTAAGATGTAACACCATGTAAGATGTAACACCATGTAACACCATGTAAGATGTGACACCATGTAAGATGTGACACCATGTAAGATGTAACACCATGTAAGATGTAACACCATGTAAGATGTAACACCATGTAAGATGTAACACCATGTAAGATGTAACACCATGTAACACCATGTAAGATGTGACACCATGTAAGATGTAACACCATGTAAGATGTAACACCATGTAAGATGTAACACCATGTAAGATGTAACACCATGTAAGATGTAACACCATGTAAGATGTGACACCATGTAAGATGTAACACCATGTAAGATGTAACACCATGTAAGATGTAACGTCACGTAAGATGTAACACCGTGTAAGATGTAACACCATGTAAGATGTAACACCATGTAAGATGTAACACCATGTAAGATGTAACACCATGTAAGATGTAACACCATGTAAGATGTACACCATGTAAGATGTAACACCATGTAAGATGTAACACCATGTAAGATGTAACACCATGTAAGATGTAACGACCATGTAAGATGTAACACCATGTAAGATGTAACACCATGTAAGATGTAACACCATGTAAGATGTGACACCATGTAAGATGTGACACCATGTAAGATGTAACACCATGTAAGATGTGACACCATGTAAGATGTAACACCATGTAAGATGTAACACCATGTAAGATGTAACGTCACGTAAGATGTAACACTGTGTAAGATGTAACACCATGTAAGATGTAACACCATGTAAGATGTAACACCGTGTAAGATGTAACACCATGTAAGATGTAACACCATGTAAGATGTAACACCATGTAAGATGTAACACCATGTAAGATGTGACACCATGTAAGATGTAACACCATGTAAGATGTGACACCATGTAAGATGTAACACCATGTAAGATGTAACACCATGTAAGATGTAACACCATGTAAGATGTAACGTCACGTAAGATGTAACACCATGTAAGATGTAACACCATGTAAGATGTGACACCATGTAAGATGTGACACCATGTAAGATGTAACACCATGTAAGATGTAACACCATGTAAGATGTAACACCATGTAAGATGTGACACCATGTAACACCATGTAAGATGTAACACCATGTAAGATGTGACACCATGTAAGATGTAACACCATGTAAGATGTAACACCATGTAAGATGTAACACCATGTAAGATGTAACACCATGTAAGATGTAACACCATGTAAGATGTAACGTCACGTAAGATGTAACACCATGTAAGATGTAACACCATGTAAGATGTAACACCATGTAAGATGTAACACCATGTAAGATGTAACACCATGTAAGATGTGACACCATGTAAGATGTAACACCATGTAAGATGTGACACCATGTAAGATGTAACACCATGTAAGATGTGACACCATGTAAGATGTAACACCATGTAAGATGTGACACCATGTAAGATGTAACACCATGTAAGATGTGACACCATGTAAGATGTAACACCATGTAAGATGTAACACCATGTAAGATGTGACACCATGTAAGATGTGACACCATGTAAGATGTAATGTAAGATGTAACACCATGTAAGATGTAACACCATGTAAGATGTAACACCATGTAAGATGTAACACCATGTAAGATGTAACGTCACGTAAGATGTAACACCATGTAAGATGTGACACCATGTAAGATGTAACACCATGTAAGATGTGACACCATGTAAGATGTAACACCATGTAAGATGTAACACCATGTAAGATGTAATGACCATGTAAGATGTGACAACATGTAATATGTAACACCATGTAATATGTGACACCATGTAAGATGTGACACCATGTAAGATGTAACACCATGTAAGATGTAACACCATGTAAGTTGTGACATCATGTAAGATGTAACACCATGTAAGATGTAACACCATGTAAGTTGTGACATCATGTAAGATGTAACACCATGTAAGATGTGACACCATGTAAGATGTAACACCATGTAAGATGTAACACCATGTAAGTTGTGACACCATGTAAGATGTAACACCATGTAAGATGTAATGTCACGTAAGATGTAACACCGTGTAAGATGTAACACCATGTAAGATGTAACACCATGTAAGATGTGACACCGTGTAAGATGTGACACCATGTAAGATGTAACACCATGTAAGATGTGACACCGTGTAAGATGTGACACCATGTAAGATGTAACACCATGTAAGATGTAACACCATGTAACACCATGTAAGATGTGACACCATGTAAGATGTGACACCATGTAAGATGTAACACCATGTAAGATGTAACACCATGTAAGATGTAACACCATGTAAGATGTAACACCATGTAAGATGTGACACCATGTAAGATGTAACACCATGTAAGATGTAACACCATGTAAGATATAACGTCACGTAAGATGTAACACCGTGTAAGATGTAACACCATGTAAGATGTAACACCATGTAAGATGTAACACCATGTAAGATGTAACACCATGTAAGATGTAACACCATGTAAGATGTAACACCATGTAAGATGTAACGACCATGTAAGATGTAACACCATGTAAGATGTAACACCATGTAAGATGTGACACCATGTAAGATGTGACACCATGTAAGATGTAACACCATGTAAGATGTGACACCATGTAAGATGTAACACCATGTAAGATGTGACACCATGTAAGATGTAACACCATGTAAGATGTAACACCATGTAAGATGTAACACCATGTAAGATGTAACACCATGTAAGATGTAACGACCATGTAAGATGTAACACCATGTAAGATGTAACACCATGTAAGATGTGACACCATGTAAGATGTGACACCATGTAAGATGTAACACCATGTAAGATGTGACACCATGTAAGATGTAACACCATGTAAGATGTGACACCATGTAAGATGTGACACCATGTAAGATGTAACACCATGTAAGATGTAACACCATGTAAGATGTAACACCATGTAAGATGTAACACCATGTAAGATGTAACACCATGTAAGATGTAACGTCACGTAAGATGTAACACCGTGTAAGATGTAACACCATGTAAGATGTAACACCATGTAAGATGTGACACCGTGTAAGATGTAACACCATGTAAGATGTAACACCATGTAAGATGTAACACCATGTAAGATGTAACACCATGTAAGATGTGACACCATGTAAGATGTAACACCATGTAAGATGTGACACCATGTAAGATGTAACACCATGTAAGATGTGACACCATGTAAGATGTAACACCATGTAAGATGTAACACCATGTAAGATGTAACGACCATGTAAGATGTAACACCATGTAAGATGTAACGTCACGTAAGATGTAACACCATGTAAGTTGTAACACCATGTAAGATGTGACACCATGTAAACTGTAACACCATGTAAGATGTAACACCATGTAAGATGTAACACCATGTAAGATGTAACACCATGTAAGATGTGACACCATGTAAGATGTAACACCATGTAAGATGTAACACCATGTAAGATGTGACACCATGTAAGATGTAACACCATGTAAGATGTAACACCATGTAAGATGTAACACCATGTAAGATGTAACACCATGTAAGATGTGACACCATGTAAGATGTAACACCATGTAAGATGTGACACCATGTAAGATGTGACACCATGTAAGATGTAACACCATGTAAGATGTAACAACATGTAAGATGTAACACCATGTAAGATGTAACACCATGTAAGATGTAACAACATGTAAGATGTAACACCATGTAAGATGTAACACCATGTAAGATGTGACAACATGTAAGATGTAACACCATGTAAGATGTAACACCATGTAAGATGTAACGACCATGTAAGATGTAACACCATGTAAGATGTAACACCATGTAAGATGTAACACCATGTAAGATGTAACACCATGTAAGATGTGACACCATGTAAGATGTAACACCATGTAAGATGTAACACCATGTAAGATGTAACACCATGTAAGATGTAACACCATGTAAGATGTAACACCATGTAAGATGTAACGACCATGTAAGATGTAACACCATGTAAGATGTAACACCATGTAAGATGTAACACCATGTAAGATGTAACACCATGTAAGATGTAACACCATGTAAGATGTAACACCATGTAAGATGTAACACCATGTAAGATGTGACACCATGTAAGATGTAACACCATGTAAGATGTAACACCATGTAAGATGTGACACCATGTAAGATGTAACACCATGTAAGATGTAACACCATGTAAGTTGTGACACCATGTAAGATGTAACACCATGTAAGATGTAACGCCATGTAAGATGTAACGACCATGTAAGATGTAACACCATGTAAGATGTGACACCATGTAAGATGTAACACCATGTAAGATGTAACACCATGTAAGATGTAACACCATGTAAGATGTAACACCATGTAAGATGTAACACCATGTAAGATGTAACACCGTGTAAGATGTGACACCATGTAAGATGTAACACCATGTAAGATGTAACACCATGTAAGATGTAACACCATGTAAGATGTAACACCATGTAAGATGTGACACCATGTAAGATGTAACACCATGTAAGATGTAACACCATGTAAGATGTGACGCCATGTAAGATGTAACACCATGTAAGATGTAACACCATGTAAGATGTAACACCATGTAAGATGTAACACCATGTAAGATGTGACGCCATGTAAGATGTAACACCATGTAAGATGTAACACCATGTAAGATGTAACGACCATGTAAGATGTAACACCATGTAAGATGTAACACCATGTAAGATGTAACACCATGTAAGATGTAACACCATGTAAGATGTAACACCATGTAAGATGTAACACCATGTAAGATGTGACACCATGTAAGATGTAACACCATGTAAGATGTAACACCATGTAAGATGTGACACCATGTAACACCATGTAAGATGTAACACCATGTAAGATGTAACACCATGTAAGATGTGACACCATGTAAGATGTGACACCATGTAAGATGTAACACCATGTAAGATGTAACACCATGTAAGATGTGACACCATGTAAGATGTAACACCATGTAAGATGTAACACCATGTAAGATGTAACACCATGTAAGATGTAACACCATGTAAGATGTAACACCATGTAAGATGTAACACCATGTAAGATGTAACACCATGTAACACCATGTAAGATGTGACACCATGTAAGATGTAACACCATGTAAGATGTAACACCATGTAAGATGTAACACCATGTAAGATGTAACGTCATGTAAGATGTAACGTCACGTAAGATGTAACACCATGTAAGATGTAACACCATGTAAGATGTAACACCATGTAAGATGTAACACCATGTAAGATGTAACGCCATGTAAGATGTAACACCATGTAAGATGTAACACCATGTAAGATGTAACACCATGTAAGATGTAACACCATGTAAGATGTAACACCATGTAAGATGTAACACCATGTAAGATGTAACGACCATGTAAGATGTAACACCATGTAAGATGTAACACCATGTAAGATGTAACACCATGTAAGATGTAACACCATGTAAGATGTAACACCATGTAAGATGTGACACTATGTAAGATGTAACACCATGTAAGATGTAACACCATGTAAGATGTAACACCATGTAAGATGTGACACCATGTAAGATGTGACACCATGTAAGATGTAACACCATGTAAGATGTAACACCATGTAAACTGTAGATGTAACACCATGTAAGATGTAACACCATGTAAGATGTAACACCATGTAAGATGTAACACCATGTAAGATGTAACACCATGTAACACCATGTAAGATGTAACACCATGTAAGATGTAACACCATGTAAGATGTAACACCATGTAAGATGTAACACCATGTAAGATGTAACACCATGTAAGATGTAACACCATGTAACACCATGTAAGATGTGACACCATGTAAGATGTAACACCATGTAAGATGTAACACCATGTAAGATGTAACACCATGTAAGATGTGACACCATGTAAGATGTGACACCATGTAAGATGTAACACCATGTAAGATGTGACACCATGTAAGATGTAACACCATGTAAGATGTAACACCATGTAAGATGTAACACCATGTAAGATGTAACGACCATGTAAGATGTAACACCATGTAAGATGTAACACCATGTAAGATGTAACACCATGTAAGATGTAACGACCATGTAAGATGTGACACCATGTAAGATGTAACGACCATGTAAGATGTAACACCATGTAAGATGTAACACCATGTAAGATGTAACACCATGTAAGATGTGACACCATGTAAGATGTAACGACCATGTAAGATGTGACACCATGTAAGATGTAACGACCATGTAAGATGTGACACCATGTAAGATGTAACACCATGTAAGATGTAACGACCATGTAAGATGTGACACCATGTAAGATGTAACACCATGTAAGATGTAACACCATGTAAGATGTAACACCATGTAAGATGTGACACCATGTAAGATGTGACACCATGTAAGATGTAACACCATGTAAGATGTAACACCATGTAAGATGTAACACCATGTAAGATGTAACACCATGTAAGATGTAACACCATGTAAGATGTGACACCATGTAAGATGTAACGCCATGTAAGATGTAACGCCATGTAAGATGTGACACCATGTAAGATGTAACACCATGTAAGATGTAACACCATGTAAGATGTGACACCATGTAAGATGTAACACCATGTAAGATGTAACACCATGTAAGATGTGACACCATGTAAGATGTGACACCATGTAAGATGTGACACCATGTAAGATGTAACACCATGTAAGATGTGACACCATGTAAGATGTGACACCATGTAAGATGTAACGACCATGTAAGATGTAACACCATGTAAGATGTAACACCATGTAAGATGTGACACCATGTAAGATGTAACGACCATGTAAGATGTGACACCATGTAAGATGTAACACCATGTAAGATGTGACACCATGTAAGATGTGACACCATGTAAGATGTAACGACCATGTAAGATGTAACACCATGTAAGATGTAACACCATGTAAGATGTGACACCATGTAAGATGTAACACCATGTAAGATGTGACACCATGTAAGATGTAACACCATGTAAGATGTAACACCATGTAAGATGTGACACCATGTAAGATGTAACACCATGTAAGATGTAACACCATGTAAACTGTAACACCATGTAAGATGTAACACCATGTAAGATGTAACACCATGTAAGATGTGACACCATGTAAGATGTGACACCATGTAAGATGTGACACCATGTAAGATGTGACACCATGTAAGATGTAACACCATGTAAGATGTAACACCATGTAAACTGTAACACCATGTAAGATGTAACGCCATGTAAGATGTAACGCCATGTAAGATGTAACACCATGTAAGATGTAACACCATGTAAACTGTAACACCATGTAAGATGTAACACCATGTAAGATGTAACACCATGTAAGATGTGACACCATGTAAGATGTAACACCATGTAAGATGTAACACCATGTAAGATGTAACGCCATGTAAGATGTGACACCATGTAAGATGTGACACCATGTAAGATGTAACGACCATGTAAGATGTAACACCATGTAAGATGTAACACCATGTAAGATGTAACGCCATGTAAGATGTAACGCCATGTAAGATGTAACGCCATGTAAGATGTGACACCATGTAAGATGTGACACCATGTAAGATGTAACGCCATGTAAGATGTAACACCATGTAAGATGTAACACCATGTAAGATGTAACACCATGTAAGATGTAACGCCATGTAAGATGTAACACCATGTAAGATGTAACACCATGTAAACTGTAACACCATGTAAGATGTAACACCATGTAAGATGTAACACCATGTAAGATGTGACACCATGTAAGATGTAACACCATGTAAGATGTAACACCATGTAAGATGTAACACCATGTAAACTGTAACACCATGTAAGATGTAACACCATGTAAACTGTAACACCATGTAAGATGTAACACCATGTAAGATGTGACACCATGTAAGATGTAACACCATGTAAACTGTAACACCATGTAAGATGTAACACCATGTAAGCTGTAACACCATGTAAGATGTAACACCATGTAAGATGTAACACCATGTAAACTGTAACACCATGTAAGATGTAACACCATGTAAGATGTAATGTCACGTAAGATGTAACACCATGTAAGATGTGACACCATGTAAGATGTAACACCATGTAAGATGTAACACCATGTAAGATGTGACACCATGTAAGATGTAACACCATGTAAACTGTAACACCATGTAAGATGTAACACCATGTAAGATGTAACACCATGTAAGATGTAACACCATGTAAGATGTAACACCATGTAAGATGTAACACCATGTAAGATGTAATGACCATGTAAGATGTAACACCATGTAAGATGTGACACCATGTAAGATGTAACAACATGTAAGATGTAACACCATGTAAGATGTGACACCATGTAAGATGTAACACCATGTAAGATGTAACACCATGTAAGATGTGACACCATGTAAGATGTAACAACATGTAAGATGTAACACCATGTAAGATGTGACACCATGTAAGATGTAACAACATGTAAGATGTAACACCATGTAAGATGTAACACCATGTAAGATGTAACACCATGTAAGATGTAACACCATGTAAGATGTAACACCATGTAAGATGTGACACCATGTAAGATGTAACAACATGTAAGATGTAACACCATGTAAGATGTAACACCATGTAAGATGTGACACCATGTAAGATGTAACACCATGTAAGATGTAACACCATGTAAGATGTAACACCATGTAAGATGTAACACCATGTAAGATGTAACACCATGTAAGATGTGACACCATGTAAGATGTAACACCATGTAAGATGTAACACCATGTAAGATGTAACACCATGTAAGATGTAACACCATGTAAGATGTAACACCATGTAAGATGTGACACCATGTAAGATGTAACACCATGTAAGATGTAACACCATGTAAGATGTAACACCATGTAAGATGTGACACCATGTAAGATGTAACACCATGTAAGATGTGACACCATGTAAGATGTAACACCATGTAAGATGTAACACCATGTAAGATGTGACACCATGTAAGATGTAACACCATGTAAGATGTAACACCATGTAAGATGTAACACCATGTAAGATGTGACACCATGTAAGATGTAACGTCACGTAAGATGTGACACCATGTAAGATGTAACACCATGTAAGATGTGACACCATGTAAGATGTAACACCATGTAAGATGTAACACCATGTAAGATGTAACACCATGTAAGATGTAACACCATGTAAGATGTAACACCATGTAAGATGTGACACTGTGTAAGATGTGACACCATGTAAGATGTAACACCATGTAAGATGTAACACCATGTAAGATGTAACACCATGTAAGATGTAACACCATGTAAGATGTAACACCATGTAAGATGTGACACCATGTAAGATGTGACACCATGTAAGATGTAACGTCACGTAAGATGTGACACCATGTAAGATGTAACACCATGTAAGATGTAACAACATGTAAGATGTAACACCATGTAAGATGTAACACCATGTAAGATGTAACACCATGTAAGATGTAACACCATGTAAGATGTAACACCATGTAAGATGTGACACCATGTAAGATGTAACACCATGTAAGATGTAACACCATGTAAGATGTAACACCATGTAAGATGTAACACCATGTAAGATGTAACAACATGTAAGATGTAACACCATGTAAGATGTAACACCATGTAAGATGTAACACCATGTAAGATGTGACACCATGTAAGATGTAACACCATGTAAGATGTAACACCATGTAAGATGTAACACCATGTAAGATGTAACACCATGTAAGATGTAACAACATGTAAGATGTAACACCATGTAAGATGTAACACCATGTAAGATGTGACACCATGTAAGATGTAACACCATGTAAGATGTAACACCATGTAAGATGTAACACCATGTAAGATGTAACGACCATGTAAGATGTAACACCATGTAAGATGTGACACCATGTAAGATGTAACACCATGTAAGATGTAACACCATGTAAGATGTAACACCATGTAAGATGTAACACCATGTAAGATGTGACACCATGTAAGATGTAACACCATGTAAGATGTGACACCATGTAAGATGTAACACCATGTAAGATGTAACACCATGTAAGATGTGACACCATGTAAGATGTAACACCATGTAAGATGTAACACCATGTAAGATGTAACACCATGTAAGATGTAACACCATGTAAGATGTGACACCATGTAAGATGTGACACCATGTAAGATGTAACGTCACGTAAGATGT
>NC_140168.1:14946890-14974390 GCF_963971535.1 Notolepis coatsorum | reverse complement strand
CTGAGCCACGTTGGTGCAGTGTAATCTACTGGAGGAGAGCAGCGGTATGGTCTCTCTGAGCCACGTTGGTGCAGCAGTGTAATCTACTGGGGGAGAGCAGCGTTATGGTCTCTCTGAGCCACGTTGGTGCAGCAGTGTAATCTACTGGGGGAGAGCAGCGTTATGGTCTCTCTGAGCCACGTTGGTGCAGCAGTGTAATCTACTGGGGGAGAGCAGCGGTATGGTCTCTCTGAGCCACGTTGGTGCAGCAGTGTAATCTACTGGGGGAGAGCAGCGTTATGGTCTCTCTGAGCCACGTTGGTGCAGCAGTGTAATCTACTGGGGGAGAGCAGCGGTATGGTCTCTCTGAGCCACGTTGGTGCAGCAGTGTAATCTACTGGGGGAGAGCAGCGTTATGGTCTCTCTGAGCCATGTTGGTGCAGCAGTGTGATCTACTGGGGGAGAGCAGCGTTATGGTCTCTCTGAGCCACGTTGGTGCAGCAGTGTAATCTACTGGGGGAGAGCAGCGGTATGGTCTCTCTGAGCCATGTTGGTGCAGCAGTGTGATCTACTGGGGGAGAGCAGCGTTATGGTCTCTCTGAGCCACGTTGGTGCAGCAGTGTAATCTACTGGGGTAAACATGAATGATTTGTTATTGTCTCTCTTGGAACAGAAGTGACTTGAAACAATACTGGAGCAGCTATGTGGGAATATAATGTCACACTCTTACAGTTTCTCATCTCTATCTCTCTCATCTCCCTCCCGCTCTCCTCTCTCTCTCTCTCTCTCTCTCTCTCTCTCTCTCTCTCTCTCTCTCTCTCTCTCTCTCTCTCTCTCTCTCTCTCTCTCTCTCTCTCTCTCTCCTTGATCTTTTGTAACCTAACTCACCCAATGTGACAAAGTGATTGCTACGCCTATTAGGATTATCAGATTCAGACTCTTTTATTGTCACTTTTCCAGACATGCAGAGAGTGAAATTCTTATGTTTTGGTTCCTCGACCTTACAGCAGCACTTGCACTGATTCAGAATAGAACAGAATAGAATAGAAAAACAAGGCATCACATAGAATAGAATAAAGATAAGGCAGCACAAAGTAGCAGCATTAAGTAGCAGTGTAGAAATAACATTAAAAGTAGCATTAAAGATATGGCACAGTATATAATACTGTATGAATATACAAACATATAGTGCAGTGTGTGGGATGCAGTGTGTGTGTAAAGTGATAATCCCGTGGGTGTTGCTGACACACTGAGGCTCACACACACTGATGTTCCGGGCTGTCTGCACGACCCTCTGTAAGCGATTTGCGGTCGAGGGCAGAGCGGTTCCCATACCAGGCGCTGATGCAGCCGGTCAGGATGCTCTCGGTTGTGCCTCATGTAGAAGCCTGTAGGATCTGGAGCCCTGTGTCGAATGTCTTCACCGGCCTGGAGGTGAAAGAGGCGTCGTTGTCGTGTCTTGTTCAGCGCCTGGCTGGTGCGCTCGTCCCTGGTGATGGTCCTCGGTGATGTGAACACAGAGGAACTCGAAGCCGTTAACTCTCTCCACAGCAAACTCGTTAACTATTGGAAAAGTAGAGCATGCACATTATTAAACTATTAAACTTGCTCCTGCTATATTTATTGAGATCAACAAATATATTCTATATACAAATCTAATTTATAGATGTCAAAGTGGTTGCGAGGGTTGCGGCGAGCCTACCGAGCTCCCTCAAGCCTACCGAGCTACAAGCCTACAGAGCTACAAGCCTACCGAGCTACAAGCCTACCGAGCTACAAGCCTACAGAGCTACAAGCCTACAGAGCTACAAGCCTACCGAGCTACAAGCCTACAGAGCTACAAACCTACAGAGCTACAAACCTACCGAGCTACAAGCCTACCGAGCTACAAGCCTACCGAGCTACAAACCTACCGAGCTACAAGCCTACAGAGCTACAAGCCTACAGAGCTACAAGCCTACAGAGCTACAAGCCTACAGAGATACAAGCCTACGAGCTACAAGCCTAATGAGCTACAAGCCTACTGTCAAACATCCCCAGCATCAGCCCAATCATCACCCAGGCTGTTAACCTCTCCCTTCAAACTGGCCATATCCCATCCACCCTCAAAGTTGCCATCATCAGCCCCCTCCTAAAGAAGCCCACCCTGGACCCGGAGGTTCTTGCCAACTACAGGCCTATCTCGAACCTTTCCTTTCTATCCAAGGTTTTGGAAAAGGTAGTTGCCTCCCAGCTCCAGGACCACCTTAAAAATAACACCCTGTTCGAGAAGTTCCAGTCAGGCTTTCGCTCATCCCACAGCACGGAAACAGCTCTGCTCAGGGTGACGAATGACCTCCTAATGACCGCTGACGCAGGATCACCATCACTCCTCATCCTCCTCGATCTGACAGCGGCGTTTGACACTGTGGACCACACCATCCTCCTGGAGCGCCTCCACAACACTGTTGGACTGTCGAGCCATGCACTACAGTGGTTCCAGTCCTACCTCTTAGGCAGGACAGAATATGTCTCACTGGGAGGACACAAGTCCAGGCTGCTCGAGGTCACCTGTGGTGTTCCGCAGGGGTCGGTTCTTGGTCCCATTCTATTCATCACATACATGCTCCCCCTCGGTCGTGTCATCGGCAGACATGGAATGTCTTTCCACTGTTATGCCGATGACACACAACTCTACATAAAAACGGCCCCAAACCCCTCTGCAGCTCTGTCATGCCTCACCACCTGTCTTGGGGAGATAAAGGCATGGATGAACAGCAACTTCCTCCAACTAAACAGCAAGAAAACCGAGGCACTCCTAATTGGCACCCCTCACCAGGTTCAGTCTTCATCCATATCACATCTCACCTTTGACGGCCAGGTAATCCCCCTCTCCCCCTCAGTCACAAATCTGGGGGTTCGATTTGACCCCCACCTGACCTTCAACACCCACATAAAACACCTCTGCAAGACCTCATTCTATCACCTAAAAAACATATCAAAACTCCGTCCCATTCTAACCCTGTCAGATGCAGAGAAGCTTGTCCATGCCTTTATCTCCTCAAGACTGGACTACTGTAACGGACTCTTCATCGGGATTCCTGGCAAGAGCATCCAAAAGCTGCAATACATCCAGAACAGTGCTGCCAGGATCCTGATGAGAGTCCGTAAACACGATCACATAACCCCCATCCTCCACTCACTACACTGGCTCCCCGTCTCATCCCGGATCAACTACAAAATCCTTACGATCACCCATAACTGCATAAACGGACACGCACCCCTCTACCTTCAGGAACTCATCACTCCACAATCCTTCACTCGCACCCTCAGATCCGCAGGTAGCCTGCTCCTTCAGGTCCCCAATACCCGGCTCTGCACCATGGGTGACCGAGCCTTCTGCACGGCTGCACCACGCCTGTGGAACAGCCTCCCCATCCAGCTGAGGGCACCACAGAGCCTGGACTCTTTTAAAGCAGGCCTGAAAACCTATCTGTTCAAAAAGGCCTTTGACTGTTAGCTTTTTATTTAAATTTGATTGCGCTTTGTTTTTAAATTGTCTGTTTATACTATGTTTTTAATTAACTATGTTCTATTTTTATTCTGTATTTTATTTGTTTTACTAATAACTATTTTATTCAATTTTTTTAACTGTTTTAACCATGTAGTGTAGCACTTTGGGATCCCAGTGAGCAAAAAGTGCATTACAAATCCAATCTATTATTATTATTATTATTATTATTATTATTATTATTACTGAGCTACAAACCTACAGAGCTACAAGCCTACAGAGCTACAAGCCTACGAGCTACAAACCTACAGAGCTACAAGCCTACAGAGCTACAAGCATACAGAGCTACAAACCTACCGAGCTACAAACCTACCGAGCTACAAACCTACCGAGCTACAAGCCTACAGAGCTACAAGCTACAGAGCTACAAGCCTACAGAGCTACAAGCCTATGAGCTACAAGCCTACAGAGCTACAAGCCTACAGAGCTACAAGCCTACAGAGCTACAAACCTACGAGCTACAAGCCTACGAGCTACAAGCCTACAGAGCTACAAGCCTACAGAGCTACAAGCCTACAAAGCTACAAGCCTACGAGCTACAAGCCTACCGAGCTACAAGCATACAGAGCTACAAGCCTACAGAGCTACAAGCCTACGAGCTACAAGCCTACAGAGCTACAAGCATACAGAGCTACAAGCCTACCGAGCTACAAGCCTACCGAGCTACAAACCTACAGAGCTACAAACCTACAGAGCTACAAACCTACAGAGCTACAAGCCTACAGAGCTACAAGCCTACAGAGCTACAAACCTACTGAGCTACAAGCTACCGAGCTACAAGTCTACAGAGCTACAAGCCTACAGAGCTACAAACCTACAGAGCTACAAGCATACGAGCTACAAGCCTACAGAGCTACAAGCCTACAGAGCTACAAGCCTACCGAGCTACAAGCCTACAGAGCTACAAGCCTACAGAGCTACAAGCCTACAGAGCTACAAGCCTACCGAGCTACAAGCCTACAGAGCTACAAGCATACGAGCTACAAGCCTACAGAGCTACAAGCATACGAGCTACAAGCCTACAGAGCTACAAGCCTACAGAGCTACAAGCCTACGAGCTACAAGCCTACAGAGCTACAAGCCTACAGAGCTACAAGCCTACCGAGCTACAAGCCTACAGAGCTACAAGCCTACAGAGCTACAAACCTACCGAGCTACAAACCTACAGAGCTACAAACCTACAGAGCTACAAGCCTACAGAGCTACAAGCCTACAGAGCTACAAGCCTACAGAGCTACAATCCTACAGAGCTACAAACCTACAGAGCTACAAGCCTACAGAGCTACAAACCTACTGAGCTACAAACCTACAGAGCTACAAGCCTACAGAGCTACAAGCCTACAGAGCTACAAACCTACAGAGCTACAAGCCTACAGAGCTACAAACCTACTGAGCTACAAGCTACCGAGCTACAAGTCTACAGAGCTACAAGCATACAGAGCTACAAACCTACAGAGCTACACGCCTACAGAGCTACAAGCCTAGAGAGCTACAAGCCTACCGAGCTACAAGCCTACGAGCTACAAGCCTACAGAGCTACAAGCCTACAGAGCTACAAGCCTACAGAGCTACAAGCCTACAGAGCTACAAGCATACGAGCTACAAGCCTACCGAGCTACAAGCCTACAGAGCTACAAGCCTACAGAGCTACAAGCCTACGAGCTACAAGCCTACAGAGCTACAAGCCTACAGAGCTACAAGCCTACAGAGCTACAAGCCTACCGAGCTACAAGCCTACAGAGCTACAAGCCTACAGAGCTACAAGCCTACCGAGCTACAAGCCTACAGAGCTACAAGCCTACAGAGCTACAAGCCTACGAGCTACAAGCCTACAGAGCTACAAGCCTACAGAGCTACAAACCTACAGAGCTACAAACCTACAGAGCTACAAGCCTACAGAGCTACAAGCCTACGAGCTACAAGCCTACAGAGCTACAAGCCTACAGAGCTACAAGCCTACAGAGCTACAAGCATACGAGCTACAAGCCTACCGAGCTACAAGCCTACAGAGCTACAAGCCTACAGAGCTACAAGTCTACGAGCTACAAGCCTACAGAGCTACAAGCCTACAGAGCTACAAGCCTACCGAGCTACAAGCCTACAGAGCTACAAGCCTACAGAGCTACAAGCCTACGAGCTACAAGCCTACAGAGCTACAAACCTACAGAGCTACAAACCTACAGAGCTACAAGCCTATAGAGCTACAAGCCTACGAGCTACAAGCCTACAGAGCTACAAGCCTACAGAGCTACAATCCTACAGAGCTACAAGCCTACAGAGCTACAAGCCTACAGAGCTACAAGCCTACAGAGCTACAAGCCTACCGAGCTACAAGCTACAGAGCTACAAGCCTACCGGTGACGCCTACAAAAATGTATATGGAAAAGTACATCAGACACAAGCTGATGTGGACTGAGCTGTGATTGGCCGCTGCCTTCGGCTGGGCCTGACGTACTTTTGCATTTACCATTTATCATCTCGGGCTTGGCCGGAGCATTCCATTATCGATCGTGATTAACAACATTACAAACGTGGACCATATGGACCATATATGGGTTTGGTCTAACAACCAATTGGCAGAGAAAATGACAGGCCAGCCAGGTGCAATCACTTGACCTCATAGGGAAAATTCAAAAGGTAAGAACAATACACACAATTCTGTCAGGATTGGGGGGGGGGGGTGTAGGACACACATGCAGACTAGGGTGTAAAGGTAAGGTACCGAACCGTTTCAGTGTGTACCGTACCGTACCGAATGGCTGTGTAGTGTACCGAACGAATAGAACGGTATGTTAACCACTAACGACCGCCCACCGGGGGCTGTTTCTTTCACAATCTAATATAATAATTATTTAATTAAAAAGAAAATTACAAGTCGATTATTAATTTCAATATAGAATATTCATTGACAGCCCTACAAGTACAATTAGTTACTGCACACTACATCACCCCTGAGTGGAACATGGAAAGCCAAACTTTCCCCCCACTGTACCGAAAACCTGTGCGGAACCTTGACTTCAAAACCGAGGTACCATGGTTTTTTCAAGGTCAAGGTCAAGGTCAACTTTATTTATATAGCACATTTAAAACCAACCAAAGTTGTACCAAAGTGCAATATAACACAGAGAAATACTAAAAATACAATATAAAAACTGAGAAATACAAAAAAATATATATACAAAATACAGTATACACACCATCAGAAGCTGCAATACATTAAAACAATATAAAAAACTAAGAAATACAAAAAAAAATACAAATACAGTATACACAAAATCAGATTTTGTGTACCGTTACACCCCTAATGCAGACACACACAAAAGGGGAGAATCTTAAAGTTACCCCAGAGGGGTAAACACTGGAATCACAGAGCGATGAGATAGGGCAAGGGAAAACACAACAACACTGAAATAAATAAAAATAAACGCTATAGAAAACACAAAACACCCGGATAAAATAAATGGGGGACAAACAGCAAATCCCCACCACTGCCTAGAAACAAACAAGAAACCAAAAGCACTACAGACAGAGAAAACCCTAGAAACATGAACATGAGACACTCCTCTACTACTGAGGGCAAACATGAAATAAACAAGCATCTGAACACAGCAAACCAACCCTACTTAACCTGTTAAGCTGTAGGGTGCGGCTACGTGGCGTAGTGGGCAAGGTGCTCGCCACGAATGCGGAGACGCTGGGCTCACCTGTTCGAGCCCAGCGCTCCACATTGCTTTCAGTTTAGCTGGTCGTTCTTACTAATACACATTGGCCGTATTAGGGGGTGGGAAACTGATGGGTGGGGATCGGGCGTTGTGGACAGCGACTCCTACAGGTCGGTTGGTGCGCCTGCGCAGTAGAATCAGGAAGTGTCAGGGGCAGTGTGAGCCTCCCACACGTTACTCCTCGCCACTGAGAGATCGAGCTGCGCAGGTGAAAAGATGCGACTGCTGTTACCTCAAGTACCGGAGGGGACTTGTGCTATGTATGACTTAGTCCACATTGCAGCCGGCTTGTGGGAGGCAAGAAACAGCGTTCGTGACAGGGGAGGGTTGAATTGGATGATACGAAATTGGGATGGGAGAAAAAATATAGAAAAATGGGAGAAAAAGTGGATAAAAAAAAAAACCTGTTAAGCTGTAGGGTCCCCCAATTGGTCCTCCTGCTGTTTTAATCATAAATCTATCAATACAGACCGTATTAATTAATGTTGTTTCTTTTTCAAATATAGCCAAGAGTAAGGACCTTAACCCTATCAAAACAGCAGTCAAAGTGTATATTTTCAGCACTACGTTTGTGTAGCGATGTTTTTAAGATTTACCGAAAATACGAATTTATCTAAAAAAGGCTAATTCTATCTCTCTTTTATCGTAAAACCGAGAGGAAATGATTAAATACAGATCTAACACTGCCATTGGAAAGATGAGCTTTTTCCCTATCCATAGATGTATGATTTGGCCATAATATATGAATATAAAATGGATTCTAATTTATTACTGTATCTACAAATCCGTCTGTTTAATCATCTTCCCTTTATTCATTTGCTTAGATTTTTTTCTAGACTTGATCTCAAGAAGGTGCTGAATGAGCTCAGTGAGCGTAATCAAAAGAACCTCAATGTTTTCATGGTGTTATTCACTGGCAAAGATGCAAAACAAATCATAATTTATATTCTCCTTTGTTTCATCACAAAAAGATGTTCTTAGATACCAAAAACATGCAAATTGACCTTGTAGAAGTGGAGCAATCTTCCATTTACTTGGGCATGTACCTTTGCAGAATCTATGAAAATAGGGCTACAAGGCACTGCACACCTGACACCAATCAGGTGGCAATCAAGCCCACACACCTGCCATGCCGCATGGCAATTAACTGCTGTCTGGTGATTGACAGCTCACAAGATAAATAACAAAATAACCCAAAATCCATAGCACACAGGAATAAACTAAAACCAAACCCACATAGACCATGATCCATCACACAATTTGTTGTAATATTGTAGTCAGATTCTGCACTTACTTCAAAGGTCAATAAATTAGTATACACACAAAATACATACATAATACACAAGATACAAAAAAGGAAAAAGAATATTGTTTACATACATACTTAATTTAACAAGTGTGGGAAATTACCCCTAAGCACTGAAACACTAATGTAATGTGTCGCCTACTTTAACTCTTCATACTGGAGCACAATATTTTAAATCGTTCAGATTAAGAATTTATAAATCCATTTGAGGTTTGCAGGTGAACAAACATAACTTTCACCTCATCTTTCATTTAGCTGACACTTTTAAACAAAGCGACTTACAAGTTCTGTACAACAAATACGCAGGAAGGGTACAACTCTGGCAGCGAAGGGTCAGTAAGATTGTTCATCAAAACAGTGACGGACTTGAGTGCTGCAGTGTTGAGTTCATAGTAGTATAGACATAATTATTAGCATAGTAGGTAGTAATATAGGCAAGGTAGATTCCTTAGTAGCAAAGTGCATAATAGTAGAAGATAGTAGAAGACAGTACGAAGGTTAGTCGTTAAAATTCTTTTCATTTCAGATATTGATTGAAGAAGTGTGTTTTTAGTCAACAGAGGAAAATTGGGCTGGTTTTGGCTGTCCTGACTCTGGTGGAAAGTTCGTTCCACCATTGTGGAGCGAGGACCGAGAATAGCCTGCCAGCAGAGCCTACAACTCCCATTCCTGCAAGGGATGTGAGGAGGATCTGATGGTTGACTGTGTCGAAGGCTGCTGATCAGGACAGAGGAGAGGCCTTTCCCTCGTGCTGAGTGAAGAGCCTTTGTGAGTGATATGAGGGCCATCTCTGTGGAGTGACCAGTTTTGAAGCCTGACTGATTTGGGTCTAGGAGGTTATTCTGTAATAGATAATTAGTTGGTTGGATATGGCCAAGTGATTTAGAGACGAAAGAGAGAAGAGGGACAGGGCGATAGTCATCTATGATGACGGTGTGACTCTAGCTTGTTTTAGGGAGACGGGAACCACCGTGGAGTTGAGAAAGATGTTGATGGTTGCACTTAGGAATGGGAGGATGTCTGCTGGTATGGTCTGGAGGAGTGGGGAGGGTATCGGGTCCAGCTGGCATGTAGTGGGAGGGACGGTTCAACGTTACCAGTGTCGACACTTCGGCGTCTCTAATGGGAGAGAAAGATGACAGAGTCAAAGATCATACTCTTGCGGCACGATGGTGTAGTGGTTAATGTTACAGGTACCAGGATATGGCACCTGATAGCAGATATATGTTTAACCTATGAAACAGGTTGTAGTTAATCATTTGACAAAGGAAAGGTGCAGACACGATGTTATTGACTCTGGCTCTTCCCGGTTGTGTATTTCAACAACATTTATTCATTCAATAGAATAATCAATCAATCATCATCATTGTATCATCATTGTATCATCATTGTATCATCATTGTATAATCATTGTATCATCATCCAGTTCAATTAGTTACATTACTTCAATACATTCAATTATAATCCCATACTTGTTATTAATTCAAAAGCATATTCATCATTGCAACACACATTCTACCCTTTTAGGATACCCTGGTTCACTTCAATAGCATTTTCCTTTTAAATGTAGTTATCCAGTATTATATACTGTACATTGTGATTACTTATGTCTTTATACATATTTGGCGTCTTAAATATAAGCACGTGAGAAGAGAAACATTATCCTGTTAACCTCTGTCTAGACATGTCTAGGCATGTTGGAAGGGACCATAGTATGTCTTTTAACCAACACTGTCATTCTCATTGTCTGTCAAACAATTCCTTAAATCACCAATAAGTGTTACCTTTATCATCAGTCACTTATCCACTATTCTCTAGTATACCGAAATACCTCCACACCTCAGTGTTATCCATAGTTGTGTTCCTGTCTCAAGTTCTATTGAAACTCAAATGTGCACTGAAAGTACATTTATATATATATATGTATCGGGCCGTTCTCAACCCTACTAGGAATTTGCTAAACCGTGACCAAGGTATAACTCAAGGGAATAGATTTATATTTACATTTAACTGAGGGCGCAATAGAGAGAGAGAGAGAGAGAGAGAGAGAGAGAGAGAGAGAGAGAGAGAGAGAGAGAGAGAGAGAGAGAGAGAGAGAGAGAGAGAGAGAGAGAGAGAGAGAGAGAGAGAGAGAGAGAGAGAGAGAGAGCATGTGGTACAGCCCCGGTACTTAGCTACCTGCTTGGTAGGGTAAGCTAAAGTACTTTCCCTCTAACCATCTTGTACACAATATACACATTTACTACACAGCAATTCAACCCAACACAGTATTTCAAAACATAAACCTTTATAATCCCCTTGGAGATACTTAACTTCGACACGTTAGTGTTTAAATGGACAATTGTGTTCCAACACTATTTAAATGTACCAACGAAACGTGGCGCCGTCAATAGACGGTCTGCTTCTCAACCACGTTACCTGTCGTCTTAAACTTCTTAAACTTGACTCAAACATCGACAATAGTTACTTCATTTGAACCCTCGACATTGCATGTATCCTTGTTAACCTTTATGTGTGTTTTGTAGTATATTACCCACCTATGAAACAGGTTGTAGTTAATCATTTGACAAAGGAAAGGTGCAGACACGATGTTATTGACTCTGGCTCCTCCCGGTTGTGAGGCTGAGATTGCCTCGTGCGTTCCTAAGCACACAGTAACGGGTCCCTGGAAGGCGAAGTCACTAAACACCAGTCCTATACCGCCACCTATTGACCAGATTATGTTAATGTCTCCCATTACATATAAATGACTCTTCTAACTTGTTTCTGATGGAGGTAATCCTGTACCCATATGTTCACACTGTTTTGACACATAATCTAAAGATATTAACATGATACCACTTCTAGTGGGCATCACACACTCCCCGACCTTAAAAAAATGGCTCCTGACATTTCCGAAAATCACTAAATACACCCATCCAATATCACCCTCAGGCGCGGACCCCTAACAAACTTCCCATGGGTGGACCGTGGGTGACGGCTGGACGGTAAGCATACTGGCCATGTTGTGGAAGGCTGTAAAAAATTGAATGCAACCATGGCATTACGAAGGGCATCAATTGATGTGGTAGTGGACTGTGGTGTGGTGCGGGCACCATCGGTGGCCACTGTACTACTGAATTCACGGTCACCTTGTTCTGCACTGACGGTTCACCTAGCATATCATACGTGAGACATTGTTTAGGCCTTCTGTCACGGGCAGACCTCCTAACCTCTGACTGGACCTGTTCTACCGGCGAGAGTGGAGGGGTTCGGAGATTGAGCTGGGCTACGGGGGAGTGAGCTTGGGGTTGGGGTATTGGAGAGTGAGCTTGGGAGTGGGGTTGGGGTATTGGAGAGTGAGCTTGGGAGTGGGGTTGGGGTATTGGAGAGTGAGCTTGGGAGTGGGGTTGGGGTATTGGAGAGTGAGCTTGGGGTGTCTCCCTTTCTTCTTCTTCCCCTGATTCACTAACATCTCCCTCCGGTCTGGCCAAGACAGGCAAATTCCCATCCATGTTTCCTCCCCTGTCGTCTTCACTCTCAGGGCGCAGGCCTGGCATGACTTCAGGTCGTCGTTCACGGTGTCCAAGTGATCTTTCCTCTGTCCTTTCAACAGGTATCCTTAGCCAGTATCCTCTGTCACTGTCATCATCCGAATCACTGTCATTGCTGTCCCTTGTCTCTACTTGTCTTTGTGTGTCTGACATTCTTCCTTGTCTTGGTCTGTCATTCGTTTTCTTCGCAGGGACAGTTCTGGCTGGTGGTGGAGTCATTTCCACGGGCAAATCATTTACCAGCAGTAAGAGATTTCGGTGTAGTGTTCTGGTCTTTTTCTGGTCTCCATGTTCAAGGCAGACAATGTATACTGGACTCTCAGCGAGCTGGCTTTTGACCACGTAGATCGCCTTCTCCCAGTACGATCTCAACTTGCCTGGTCCTCCACGCTGATTGAGGTTTCTCACCAGAACTCTGTCTCCTGACTGCAGCACTACTCCTTTTGTTTTCTTGTCATAAGTTACTTTTCCTCTTGCACTGGACTTTTTGCTATGTTCGCAAGCAATCCGATAGGCTTCAGACATCTTCTCAGCCCATTGCTCCGCGTATCCTCTGGGTGAGTACGGTTCCTCTTTCTTCGTTAACCCAAACAACAGGTCAACGGGGAGGTGTGGATGACGACCGTAGAGTAGGAAAAAGGGTGAGTAACCCGTTGATTCATGTTTGGTACAGTTGTACGCGTGTAACACATGCGGGAGGTGGTCCTTCCACCGCAATTTCTCATTTTCAGTCAATGTCCTCAACATCTGTAATATGGTCCGATTGAGCCGCTCCGCTGGGTTGCTCTGTGGATGGTAGGGTGATGTTCTAGAGTGGCCGACCCCAGACAGCCGTTGCAGTGCTTGGAACAGTTTATTCTCAAATTCTCGACCCTGGTCGTGATGTAATTTCGAGGGATAACCGAATTTGGGTATAAAGTCATTAAAGATACGCTCTGCAGCTGTTTTCCCACTCTTGTTCTTGGTGGGGTATGCCTGGGCAAACCTTGTGAAATGGTCGATCACCACTAGGATATATTCATACCCTCCACGACTGGTTTCCAGATGTAGATAGTCGATACACACAAGTTCTAATGGGAAGTTGGAGGTAATGCTGCCCATGGGAGCTCGGACATGGGTGACCGGCTTCTTAGACTTGATACAAGGACATCTTCGGGTCACATATTCTTCAATCTCTCTGGACATGAAAGGCCAGTAGAATCTTTCTCTTGCGAGGTGGATCACTCTTTCTGTTCCAACATGACCCATCTCATTATGTAGATGTTTCAGGGCAAGTGTTCTATATTTTACAGGGAGGACCAACTGTTGGTATTGATTGGTCTTTCTGTAAAGGAGATCATTTTCAATATGTAATCTGCTCCATTCATGAAGTAGCTTTCGGGTTGCTGCGCTTACGGTTCTTCGTACGTCGTCTGACAATTTCGTGTTCGACTCTTTCAACTCCCTGATCGTGTTGATGGCTTGGTCCTCTTTTTGGGCCTTCACCAGTTCATCGTGGCTGATTGTTTGTAGGTGTGGGTGAGACTGCTGGTTTGAGTCTGGGGACGCGATGTTGAGCGCCGCAACCCATGCCACGTCTTTCCTTTCAGCTGCTTGGCTTCCTTCCCACGTTGCTCGTACTGCTTCATTAGAGAGCTCTTCTGTGCAGGTCCTTTCATATCTCTCCATATCCAGGGGAAGGCGGGAAAGTGTGTCTGCATCTATGTTGGACTTTCCGGGTCTGTATTTGATGTCAAACCGGAAGTCTGCCAGTTCTCCAACCCACCGATGACCGACTGCATTGAGCTTGGCAGTACTCATTACATAGGTCAACGGGTTGTTGTCGGTGTAGATAGTAAAGTGTGGGGCATAATACAGGTAGTCACGGAATTTCACACACACAGCCCATTTCAATGCAAGGAACTCCAGTTTCCCA
Organism: Notolepis coatsorum; assembly: GCF_963971535.1. Taxonomy (NCBI): domain Eukaryota; kingdom Metazoa; phylum Chordata; class Actinopteri; order Aulopiformes; family Paralepididae; genus Notolepis; species Notolepis coatsorum. The sequence goes on along the minus strand of NC_140168.1, from coordinate 14,960,385 downwards.
CTGTGCATATGGTAATTTCGTTCGGCTGGTGACAATGTTCTTGACCCGTACCCGATGACTCTCAGTTTTCCATCTTGATGTTGATACAGAACAGCTCCCAGGCCTTGGTCGGAGGCATCCGTGTGCAACCTGAAGGGTAGGTTGAAATCAGGATATGCCAAGACAGGGGGGTTTGTGAGAAGGTCAATCAGTTGTTCAAGTGCTCTCTGCTGTTCCGTGGTCCACTCTATGGGCTCTCTGGAGGGCAACTGGGGGCGTTTGATGTTCTTACTCCGCGCTGGGGCTGGGGTCTTTCCTGGCTTGATTTGGAGTAGCTCGTAGATGGGTCTGGCAATTCGGGAAAAATCCTGAATGTATGAACGGAAATATCCCAGGAATCCTGTTATTTTCCTCACTTCGCCGACAGTTCTGGGTGTCTTACTTGACAGGGCTTTCACGGCTTCAATGTCTCGTGGGTCTATCTTGACCCCTTCTGCTGACACAAGGCGACCCACGTATCTGACTTCTTGCTTGAAGAGGTCACACTTCTCAGGTCTCAATTTCACTCCGTGACGTTGAAGGGCTTGGAGAACCTTGCGGAGGGTCTCTACATGTTCTTCAAATGTCTTTGCGTAACAGAGTACGTCGTCAAGATACGGGATACAGCATTCGTCCCTGAGGGGACCTAGCATCTCCTCCATGCTCCGTTGGAACGTTGCAGGGGCATTCGAGAGTCCAAATGGGATGCGCACCCACTCGTAAAGACCCCAAGGAGTGATGAAGGCAGTGAAGGGTCGTGAACCCTCGGCGACGAAGCCCTGGTGGTAGGCTTTCCCTTGGTCTAGGATACTAAACCAGGTATAGCCTCCAAGCGTGTCAGTCAGGTCTTGTATTCTAGGTAGTGGATGACGATCGGGCACAGTCTTTTTGTTCAGGAGGCGGTAGTCGATGCATAGCCGTAGGCTGCCGTCCTTCTTTCTGACGCAGACTACTGGGGCAGAATATGGAGACTTTGACTTGACTATCCAACCTTTCATTAACAGTTCCTGTATGTACTCTTTTACTTCTTTAAACAGTGGCTTTGGTACTGATGAGTACGTCTTCTGGACCGGGACAGTATCATGGAGAGCGATTGTCATCTGCAGGCTCGGGATGCACCCGATGTCACCACTGTCTTGTGCAAAGGACCCAGCCTCTTCACAAAGCATCCGGTTGACTATTGTCTGTTGTTCGTCGTCGAGGTGACTGAGATCGACGGGGGGTTTGAACAGGATGGAGCTGGGCACAGCCGACGTTGTAGCAGCACGGTTGGGGGATACCGTGGGCTGGGAGATTTCAGGTGAGTAGGTTGGGATGGGGGTTTGCCGTGGGGAGTCTGTCGTGATGACTTTCCCAACACAATGGATGCTGCCCAGAGCTGTCTTCCTGGAGAGAGTGACGTTATGCCTTGTGTTGTTTCCCACAGGCACGGTGACATACGGCTTCCTGGGGTTTTGCGCTTGCAGCAGGCCTTCTCCAACATCCAGTTCTGCCAGCGCTAAACTGCTGTCATCTGGTTCGAACAGGAAGGTGGGGTCAGACAGGTCCAGGTGGGGGGGGATTTGGCACTTGACCCAGGCCACTTGACCGGCGGGGATGACAGTGGCTTGTTTACCTGTTCGTAGGCGACCAACCTGGACAGGGGGTCTGTCAGTCTGGATATAACTCACCAGGAGTTCTGCCTTCTCGGCTGGTATCACCATGGCGTTACAGAGCAGGCTGGTGAGAGTTGGGATCAGTCTTCCAGGTTGTTCTTGTATCATCACTTCCAGCACATTAAAACCCAGTAGGGGTCTCTCAAGGACAAGGCTGCTTACAAGGAAAGGCACAGTGATTGACAGGTTAGGATCTTCATTCCCCTTTAAGTTCACCGTAAGGGCCACCCAACCATCAAATGGGAGGACCTCACCGTTTACCGCGTAGACTTTCAACTCCTCTTCTTCTTCGATGATTTCGCTAAGGGGTCTGACTGGCATGTCAGGTAAGTATCTATTCTTCCAAGTTCTGTCAATCATGCTTACTTGGGCCCCTGTATCAAGCAGGGCTTGGACTGCTAAACCGTTTAGGTTACAATGGGTGAGAGCTCTTCTCCCTACGAGCTTGGCGAGGCATTCACTCTTAGTGTTTGGTAAATTAGGGGGGTCTGTGTGCTTCTGTATCTGGTTTACCGTCTTGGTTCCTGTTCTAGGTGCAGTTTTCTCCTCTCTTACTCTTTCCTTCTCAGGCTCACTAGTACGACGGTTGTCAGGTTGGGACAGTAAAGGGGAACCGGTCAATGGTTGTCCTCTTGCAGTGACCGGCCTCAGTTTCCCTGACGCGGTGGTCTCTTTTGACAGCCTAACGCTCTATGGCCTTCTTCGCCACAATGGAAACAGTGAGGGCAATTAGGTAAATTCTGTGCTACACATTTGCTACAGCCATATGGCCTGTCCCTCTGCCTATTTATCCTCCCTGTTCTGACCTGGGGTGGTTGTTGCAGGAGATCCACTAGATTGGTAAGTTTCTCTACTTTCTCTGTTAACTGCTGGATCGGGTCTAGTTTAAGTTTCTTTCCTGTATTTTCTTCCCTAGTGGGGGGGGGACACTGTGCTCCCTTCACCTCAGCACCTGCACTATGTACATGGGGGGGTCTATTGCGATTGGTAGGCCCTAACCGTCGCTGTCTTTCACTCTCATCGCTCATGACCTTTTTCATCTGTCTGAGAATGGCCTCATCAGGTACTCTGTCTTCAAGTAAGGGTTTGAGTTCCCTACGAATGTCATCATGTTTGTGTCCTAAACCTTGATATACAGTGTGGAGAAAGACATCCTGAACGGTTCGTTCGTTGTATTTAACGTCAGTAGCAGCATATTTTGATGCTAGTAAAATCTTCTGCTTGAGTCCTATGACTCTATACAAAAACTGCTGTGGTGTTTCACTATCCTTTTGCTTTGTACACATGAGTTCTTGAAACAACTCTGTATTACTTTGTTCACCGAGGTGAGAATGGAGAAAACCCTTCAGCTCATCGATAGTCAAATCGTCTTTTACCATTAACATATCCTTAAAGCTGCCAGCTTTGATCACTCTCAAGACTGCTCTAACAACCTCTGCATCGCTGAATTGCTCCTTCAGACCTTCGTCGATCTGTTTGCAGACACTGTTGTAACTAATGTCTGATCCCTGGTCTCCTATCTGACCTCCCTGGAGCTTAAACTCCCTGCGGTGAAGGTACGACAGTTCTCGTAAAGATATTAGTTTATCTGGCGACACACCAGGGGTTTCCTGTTTACTTTCGGTGTCTGTTACACTCTTATTCAATGGCACAGCCTGAGCTGTGGGTGGTGGTATACTGGGCAGGCACTGTAAAACCTGGTTGCTTACTTTTGGAGTGGGCACACCCTCAATGGTTTCACTTACATCATAAAAGACGCTAACGGGGTCGACTGGTACTGCATCACTTTGACTGGTGGACCGTAGGCCCTCGGTTTTACCCTCTTCTAGACCCACCACCTCACTCTGCATAAGTCCATCAGTTACATCTTTTATCTGTAATAAATAAGACAACCCTGTATCCTCTAACTCCAGTAAAACCTTACTGTACAGGTAGTCGTTGATAAAGTTGAAGCACCCCTCCACGTCGTCTACGGTAAGGTGGGTTCGGTCAGACGTCTCCAGTCCTGGTATCAGTTCCAATGCCTCGGCAATGCGAAACAGTTCATCCGCAGGTAGAGTGAGCAGGCTCTTCTTGATGTCCCACACCAAGCTTTTCCTCTCGCTGTCTCCCATGGCTGCTTCCCGATTCCTCGCACTTGGCTCTCAGTTCAGGATCACTGTGACGACTTTCCGTGGTGGGTGGATCTCCTCTACACGACACCGGTCTTCCTTCTCGTCAGGTAGAGTAGTGGACGTAGTCTCGTTGTCATCTGGCATCAGATGAGGCACTTCACTGCTGTCGATACTGCGCAGATCAATCCCTCATTCGACGACCTTTACACCGGGCGTTGGTTCCTGGTTCATCGGGTCGCGGTTGGTCCAGGTGTCAAGATCTCTGGATCAGCTCCCATCCAGCAGGTGGCGCTGATCCCGGACGAGCCCCCAATAAACTGTTACAGGTACCAGGATATGGCACCTGATAGCAGATATATGTTTAACCTATGAAACAGGTTGTAGTTAATCATTTGACAAAGGAAAGGTGCAGACACGATGTTATTGACTCTGGCTCCTCCCGGTTGTGTATTTCAACAACATTTATTCATTCAATAGAATAATCAATCAATCATCATCATTGTATCATCATTGTATCATCATTGTATCATCATTGTATAATCATTGTATCATCATCCAGTTCAATTAGTTACATTACTTCAATACATTCAATTATAATCCCATACTTGTTATTAATTCAAAAGCATATTCATCATTGCAACACACATTCTACCCTTTTAGGATACCCTGGTTCACTTCAATAGCATTTTCCTTTTAAATGTAGTTATCCAGTATTATATACTGTACATTGTGATTACTTATGTCTTTATACATATTTGGCGTCTTAAATATAAGCACGTGAGAAGAGAAACATTATCCTGTTAACCTCTGTCTAGACATGTCTAGGCATGTTGGAAGGGACCATAGTATGTCTTTTAACCAACACTGTCATTTTCATTGTCTGTCAAACAATTCCTTAAATCACCAATAAGTGTTACCTTTATCATCAGTCACTTATCCACTATTCTCTAGTATACCGAAATACCTCCACACCTCAGTGTTATCCATAGTTGTGTTCCTGTCTCAAGTTCTATTGAAACTCAAATGTGCACTGAAAGTACATTTATATATATATATGTATCGGGCCGTTCTCAACCCTACTAGGAATTTGCTAAACCGTGACCAAGGTATAACTCAAGGGAATAGATTTATATTTACATTTAACTGAGGGCGCAATAGAGAGAGAGAGAGAGAGAGAGAGAGAGAGAGAGAGAGAGAGAGAGAGCATGTGGTACAGCCCCGGTACTTAGCTATCTGCTTGGTAGGGTAAGCTAAAGTACTTTCCCTCTAACCATCTTGTACACAATATACACATTTACTACACAGCAATTCAACCCAACACAGTATGTATTTCAAAACATAAACCTTTATAATCCCCTTGGAGATACTTAACTTCGACACGTTAGTGTTTAAATGGACAATTGTGTTCCAACACTATTTAAATGTACCAACGAAACGTGGCGCCGTCAATAGACGGTCTGCTTCTCAACCACGTTACCTGTCGTCTTAAACTTCTTAAACTTGACTCAAACATCGACAATAGTTACTTCATTTGAACCCTCGACATTGCATGTATCCTTGTTAACCTTTATGTGTGTTTTGTAGTATATTACCCACCTATGAAACAGGTTGTAGTTAATCATTTGACAAAGGAAAGGTGCAGACACGATGTTATTGACTCTGGCTCCTCCCGGTTGTGAGGCTGAGATTGCCTCGTGCGTTCCTAAGCACACAGTAACGGGTCCCTGGAAGGCGAAGTCACTAAACACCAGTCCTATACCGCCACCTATTGACCAGATTATGTTAATGTCTCCCATTACATATAAATGACTCTTCTAACTTGTTTCTGATGGAGGTAATCCTGTACCCATATGTTCACACTGTTTTGACACATAATCTAAAGATATTAACATGATACCACTTCTAGTGGGCATCACATTAACACTGTCGCCTCACAGCAAGAAGGTCCAGGGTTCGATTCCCGCTTGAGGACCAGGTTTCCATGATGCCAGGTATTCAGGTGGGGTATCTCCCAGGCCTTTCTGTGTGGAGTTTGCATGTTCTCCCCGTGCTCGCAAGGGTTTCCCCCCCGATAAGATAAACCCAATGGAAAAACATGCACAACAGATCGCTAACGCTGTGGCGTCCTTGACGAAGACGGACAGGAGCACTTGGATTGGTCCCCGGGGTGCGGCTCACATTGACGTTCTATCTGCTCCCGGCTGCCCATGGGGGGGGAAGGACGACGGGATGGGAAAAGTGCAGAGACATTTCATTGGTGACTCAGTGCATGTGTGTGTGTTCCTGTGGGTTGCCCATCTCGCGTGTGTGTGTTAAACTGCATGACAAATAAAGACTTCTAGTCTAACAATTATTGGAATGGGTGGGGGTTGGGAGAAGCAGCTACGGATGTTCCCTACCTTTTTCTCAAAGAAGGGGGGAAGGTCCTCTGCAGAGAGAGTGGCGGGAGGGGGAGGTGGGAGCACATGGTGATGTGCAGTTTGGCACGCAAAGAAAGAGACTTTGGCGGTAGTAATGTCTTTGGAGAAGAGGTTATGATAGGTAGTGATGTCACCAGTGAGGCGTGTCTCTTTATACTTCCTCTCGGCCGCTCTCAGCCGCTGTCTTTCTTCTCCCACTGCATCTGTCAGCCATGGTCTGGCTGTGGAACAGCTGACATGCGTCTTGGCCGAGGGGACATAGTTCGGAAGGAGGTTTAGAGGGCTTTGATTTGATTTGATTTGATTTTTATTTGTCTCGAACATAGAAACATAAAACAAGTTTAAAAAACAAAAAGGTAAATAGTCAAAGACTATTTCCATACAATAAGTGTTCGAGAAGGAACAGGGGGAAGTAAAACAACTTATCAAGCCCTGCCCCTTCCTTACAATATTTGACATTATAATTTAATAAAAATAAAAATAATATAACAAATAATAATTTTTTTTATAAAAGTACAGTTTTCTATATATCCAAATATCCAAATGAGAAAAAATAATAGGGTCACATTACTGCTCAAGCTCCTCTCTCTTATATGTGTACATAAGTGCTTGTTTATAGCTACTTTTAAATGTATTGATATTTTGGCTTAATTTTATATTCGCATCCAGACCATTCCAGAGTGATACCCCACAAACTGCAATGCACATACTTTTAAGAGTAGGTGCATTGAAAGGAAAGTGGAGGTTGCTGTATCTGGGGGGAGAGGAGAGAAGGTCTCGCTCAAAGGTAGCGCGGAAAGGATGGCAGAGGAGGCGGTGGAGGGGGACTGAATGTCTGACAGTTTGAGTTGGAGATTTGGGGTTTAGCACGAGAGTTAGTGAAATGGATGCAAAGAAGTGGTCTGATACAGGTAGAGGAGTTACCGTGGTGATAATTATGCTGGAGAATATGAGATCCAGGGAGCTGCCAGCTTTGTGGGTGGGTGGGATGACCTCTTATGAATGAATGACAAGTTTATTTTTCGGTCTTGTTTACAGACAAATCAAACACACCCGTGTGGACTTACAAAAGGAAAGAAATACAGCACATGTGATTGATTGAATGACATTTTTATTAACAGATTGCAGAATGGGTACAATACAGTACGGCTCAATACACACAATTGTTAAGGGGATGCAGACCAGAGAAAGACTTTCGTCTTGTTTACATCAGGGTCCCCCATTTTTTTTTTTTTTTTAAACTTTGACCAGTCAGCTGGTTCTTTTTAGCGTTTATCGCTTTTTCATCGCATTCATACTTGGTCATGTTCGACCGACAGAAGCAGGCTGAAAGGGTTCAGATGGGGGGGAAGACACTCTGGGAAAGGCACGGCTGCCGTCCGGGATTCGAACGCGCTCAGCCCCAGATCCGTGACGAGCACGGTTGTCCACGGCGCTGAAATAGCACTCGCGGTACGTGGTGAGCTACTGGAGCTCCCCTGGGTCCCCCATTTTCAATTCATAGTGAATAGTAAGTAAGGGTGCAACTTGCTCCGTGAAATCCATTTGTGGTATAATCTCAGTCTCAAACTGCTATGAGTTATGAAATATTGTTTCCCAAGGTCGACCGCCACTGGGAGATAACTGAGAAATGTAAGAGTCCAGTGCATTACACCTTAAATAGATTCACTTTGTTAGATATACATAAGTGCTCTGTTTTTCCCCCAAATAGTTTATTAAGATACATTTCTTCTAGAAATCACTTTGGTAGTTAAGATTAGAGGCTCTGGGTTCAAGCGGTGTCTCACCTCCCCCCGGAGGGGGAGAGGTGAGGAATCACAAAATGAAATCACCCTTAATTTGCACATAGTTCTGAAAAGGGTGATTTAATTACTCCCACTTCCCTTGCTCCCTGCAACTGTAAATACCCTGGAACATATTTTAGGCCTTGTGACAAAGTAATTTAGCATTTGAATAGTTCATCTGTTTTCCCAGGCTTCTACTAAAGGCTAAAAATAGCATCTGAAAAGATAGTGTTGTTTACTATAGCCAGACCCCAACAATAGGTTGTAAGATCTGTTACTCAACAGTCCGCTGTAAAAGATAGAACTGTTGAGAAGAACCCCCGCCCTCCGCCATTTGGGGGCTCTACTTCAAAGAAGCCACCTGGTCTCACATGGTAGGAGACAGGAAGGCTCTTAAATAGCCCTGTTTACATTTAAACACAGGAACAATTTGTCTAAAGTTGTGAAAAACAGCAACCAAAACTAATAGTAATTCAGTATGGAAAATAGCCTCAATAGTTATGAAATAGTGTATTGATTAATTTAAGACTAAACCAGACCCTTATTAACCATTGTTAAGTTTAATTAAGAAAGTAATATAGTTTAAAATAGAAGATTAATGTGGCAAAACATGTGTAACTTACTTAGAAGACTAAACTAACTTCAAAGACAATATTATAGAATATATATAATGCAACAGTTTGTCTTAAAACCAACAATAGGTCTAAATTAGGTATTTAGAAAGCCACAGAATTCAGGAAAAGACTTGAATTAACTGTCTAAGCCAAGTAATAACTAAATCTCTAATTATTAAGATAGTAAAATTAGATACTATATACCTTTAAACGCTAAACTTTAGAACGGTAACTATTTCCCAAAAAATAGGAGTGACCTGCCTCTTTAAAGATTCAAAATGGCAGACCCCAATCCAAAATGGCCGCTGTGAGCTTTAGCCAATCAGGACTTAGAGATCCGCCCCCTGACGAACCAGTTCGACGTTCGCTCAGGGGCGGGATTTTGCCGTTAAAAGGGTCTGCACGGAGCAGACGAGAGAGAAGCTCTTGAAATCTGTTATGCACAGCCGAACGGAGGAGGACCTGCTTGAGACGCTGAGAACGAGAACAGGATTCCTTTGTCTCCCCGGACAACGAGAATCAACAACCGAAACTATATTGAAGATTGTTTAGATTGATATTAGGGACTTGCGGCATAGTGCTCGTTCTACTAATATCATTGCGCTTCATTGATTGAACCAGAAAATATTTGTATACTTTGTGGATTTGAATAAACCCACCACTTGAGAAATAACCAACCTCTCATTGATTACTTTCCTCCGTCGTGCTACACAGTTTTTGGTAAACAGACTTAGAGCCATAAGAACACAACGCAGAAGAGTAGATTATATGATCAGAAGGCTCTGGTCGATTTTACATTACATTCTTTGTGGATCTAGCCCTCAGTGTTTAACACTTTGACTGCCCAAGGTTAATTAATTATTAGTCCCTTGAATGCCCAGGGCCACTTCAATGTTAACGTTAATATCGCCTAATCTATGTTTTAAATTATGGCTATGTGTCTAATCTGCCCGTCGCTTATCAAAGACTCGTTTTCCAGTCAACATTGTCAAAGCAGATTGTTTTTTTATCGCTTCATTTCCGTGTTCTACCATTATGAAAAGCACTCGGTTTCACTGAAAAAAGAAGAGATTCCCTGATAATCGCCTTTTCCTGGAATATTCTAGAACGTTGTCATTTGTCTGCCTATTTATGAATCGTTTTCAAATAAATGCTAGATGATTGATAGTATATGTGTATGCATGCACGCTCGTGCCGTGCGCTGATAATCGCTGCTCCTATTTCCTGATGGCGCGCACAGCCAAACAGCAATATCACATAATCACATAAAAGCTTATATCTCCGTGAAAACGGATGTGATTATCCTTAGACTTGTAACATAGATTCCTTACCTGAGATCAGATGGTATCCAAATGGATTATTCCAATTCCTGATCGCCATTTGAAAAAATCGCTCCTTTTAGTGATCCATCGTGATACTGTGTAACACATATTCCCAGAAGCTCCGTGAGTCCAACATGAAGCTGGTAGACGCCTGTTGCATGAGTGAGAAGTAAAATGTGGAGTGCGGGTTTCTTTTTCCCATTAATTTTCATTGAGTTCAATCCAAAAGGGTGAATTACCATCTGGGAGACGATAGGGGGCGCTTTTTTCACATCTGAGCGCCGGGGGTGCCTGGATCTCCAACGATAGACTCGCTTGATGCAATATGATTTCAGATCGCTAAAAAAAAAAAAAAGAAAAAAAAAATTCTCGTGAGTGGGCATTCAACTCACGGGGGGTAAACACGAGAAACTCGTGGATGGCATTCAAAGTGTTAAGAACGCCGCTGTTGGTGAGGATGTTTTTAAATTTACCATCAAAGCAAGACTGCAGGTATTACCCACTAAATACAATCTGTCCACCTGGTATCCTCAAACTCACAGTCCATTCTGTTTAAACCATCAGGATTCACAACACCTAGAATCCATTGCACACATAACAAATGGATGTAATGCATACAAACACCTGTACATCGCTGGTCATGACCGTATTGTGGACATTGTGTCTGATGCGGTACGGAACATATCACCATCTAGTGCAGCAATGTACAAACATGCTAGAGTGCAACCAGAGTGGTTTGGCCTTACCAACAATCTTTGCTAACATACCAAATACAGCAGATGTTGTTTTTGTTGACACCAGCCACAGGGAGGTGCTGGTCATAGAAGTAGGCTGTACCAGTTTGATCTGTACATGGACGAGGCCTTCCGGGACAAGTATATCAAATACCAACCACTGCTCAGTGTGATGGCTGACCTTGGGTATAGGTGTAGATATAGTGTACTTGTATTCGGAAGTCTTGGCCATGTATACAAATGCACCATGACCGGTCTGAGAATTGCTGCAATGTCTAAAAGAAAAGCCAAACAAATAATAATATTGCTCTGTCTCAGCTATTATTGGCAGCTTAGCCACATGGAGAAGGAGGTGCTATGTGTACCCTTAAGTGTTCAATGCTGCTTGGCCCCAATATATTTGATATTTGTTTATGTAATATAATTTGTGGAACCAAATAAAGTATTCAAATGTGTGTGTGTGTGTGTGTGTGTGTGTGTGTGTGTGTGTGTGTGTGTGTGTGTGTGTGTGTGTGTGTGTGTGCGCGTGTGCGCGTGTGTGTTTGTGTTCATGTGTGCTTGTGTGTGGAGAGATTAGTGTTCAGTGTGCTGATGGCCTGGGGGAAGAAGCTGAGTCTGTTGTGTGCCCGGTGCCGGTGTATGGCAGCCGGTGAGCCCACATGGCCCAAGGTTGGCTGCTACACATGGGTGGTGGAGGAGGCGATTTCTGCTACTACTACCAAGCTGTCTTTATACCTGTATCACTGCACCTATTCATATTACAAGTCAGTGCATACATTTGATTAGCACTACACCCAGTAGTACTAATTTATATATTTTATACCCAGTTTAATCACCTGTACATTGTATATGACTATTGCACTTTATTGTTACATTTGCACTCTGGTTGGATGCCAAACGTATCTTCGTTGTGCTGTACTTGTGCTGTATAATGGCAATAAATTTGAATCTAATCGAACCTAATCTAATATAAATGCAATGGTTCATTAATTCGCCAAAATGTCAGTTAATTTGCTCCATTATACAGCAATGTGCAGATTATACAGATGAATCAGTTCCAACTGGGCACTCGTTCACGGATCATTTCCCACACCTTGTGGGAAATGACATTAATAATCCATACTGGTCGTTTCTCATGATGTTCCTGAATTATTTTCTTATTTTCTGCTAATCATTGCGTGGAGAGGAGTTTTGGAGGTTGTGTCTATGGCAATATTGTTGTTGTTGTTGTTGTTGTTGTTGTTGTTGTTGTTGTTGTTGTTGTTGTTGTTGTTGTTGTTGTTGTTGTTGTTGTTGTTTTTAAATGCATGTGTGCCTTGGGACTCGGGACTCTTCACACGAACGACCGGTCTCGTTTGTGTTCCTGTCTTCCGGTATCGGCTCCCTAAAGGGCTCAGGTCTCTATAGGGACTAGGGAGGTGTAGTCTGACGTCACTGGTTGTTCCACCCGTATAGGGATTTATCATTGGGGGAAATGGATTATCGGCTATTGTAACAATTCTGCCGCATGGATATTGAAAAGATTTCCATTTTTGCACAAAAAGAGTTCCCTTCTATCATTAACATTATTGTTTAAGCATTTTTGGTTGAAATAAAATTTGCCGATTTTTTTTAATGATTAATTGCGAATATTTTTATGTTGAGCTATAGCTTGTGGATGAATAAGCACAGAAAGGTACACCATGCCAATGTTAATGTTTTTTTTTTTTTTTTTTTTAATGAGAGGATTTAGAAATGGGCAATGGGGAAATGCATTGGGTTGGACAGAGGGTGGAACACGAAAAACGGCAATGACGTAACCACTACACCTCCCTATTAGCACAGCACAGGCTCTATTAGCACAAAGCAGGCTCTATTAGCACAAAACAGGCTCTATTAGCACAAAGCAGGCTCTATTAGCACAAAGCAGGCTCTATTAGCACAAAGCAGGCTCTATTAGCACAATGCAGGCTCTATTCGCACAAAGCAGGCTCTATTAGCACAAAGCAGACTCTATTAGCACAAAGCAGGCTCTATTAGCACAAAGCAGGCTCTATTAGCACAAAGCAGGCTCTATTAGCACAACGCAGGCTCTATTAGCACAAAGCAGACTCTATTAGCACAAAGCAGACTCTATTAGCACAAAGCAGGCTCTATTAGCACAAAGCAGGCTCTATTAGCACAAAGCAGACTCTATTAGCACAAAGCAGGCTCTATTAGCACAAAGCAGACTCTATTAGCACAAAGCAGGCTCTATTAGCACAAAGCAGGCTCTATTAGCACAAAGCAGACTCTATTAGCACAAAGCAGGCTCTATTAGCACAAAGCAGGCTCTATTAGCACAAAGCAGGCTCTATTAGCACAAAGCAGACTCTATTAGCACAAAGCAGACTCTATTAGCACAAAGCAGGCTCTATTAGCACAAAGCAGACTCTATTAGCACAAAGCAGACTCTATTAGCACAAAGCAGACTCTATTAGCACAAAGCAGGCTCTATTAGCACAAAGCAGACTCTATTAGCACAAAGCAGACTCTATTAGCACAAAGCAGACTCTATTAGCACAAAGCAGGCTCTATTAGCACAAAGCAGGCTCTATTAGCACAAAGCAGACTCTATTAGCACAAAGCAGACTATATTAGCACAAAGCAGACTCTATTAGCACAAAGCAGACTCTATTAGCACAAAGCAGACTCTATTAGCACAAAGCAGACTCTATTAGCACAACGCAGACTCTATTAGCACAAAGCAGACTCTATTAGCACAAAGCAGGCTCTATTAGCACAAAGCAGACTCTATTAGCACAAAGCAGACTCTATTAGCACAAAGCAGGCTCTATTAGCACAAAGCAGGCTCT
>NC_140168.1:14801890-14941890 GCF_963971535.1 Notolepis coatsorum | reverse complement strand
TACTTCCATTTGTATAAATTGCGTTAAGCGGAGCTTAGTACTCCTGCCTGGCTGAGGGGCTTGTCGCGGCTCATGCGCATGCGTGCGCTCGGCCAATCAGAGCAACGCGGAAACACAACTGCGTTGCGGAAAGCATACACGCTACCAGGACACATATAACAGTAACACGTAGGAACGTATTGTTAGCAGGACACATATAACAGTAACACGTAGGAACCTACGTGTCATTCATTCATGCATTCATTCATTCATTCATTCATTCACCTCTTGTTACCAGGAGGACACATAACAGTAACACATAGGAACTCATTACGGTAATGACTTCATGCCCTGAGGGAGTCTGCTCCTCTCATAACTCATTACGGTAATAACTTCTGCTCCTCTCATAACTCATTACGGTAATGACTGCACGCCCTGAGGGAGTCTGCTCCTCTCTTAACTCATTGCGGTAATGACTTCACGCCCTGAGGCCTCTACTTTTAAGGCAGCCCAAGAGCCCTTCCGCGTTTCTCTGATTGGCCGCGACGCCCCACGTGACAACGCCGCCGCGCGTCTGCCGCGGAGCGGAGCGGCAGAGCGGAAATAGGCTGCATTCTATTGCCATGCTCTGCGACCAACTCTAACCTTAACCAACTCCGAAACAATGCCTAAACTTAACCCTAACCTTAACCAACTCCGAAACAATGCCTAAACTTAAAGGCCAACCTCCAGCTTAAACCCTACTGATCAATTATGGGTAGTTTACATCATTGGTATATAATTTCATTATTTATTTTTTTCCATTTGACACCGGAAATGCCACTCTGAAAGAGTTAAAAAGGTCCATGCACGAATAACATGCACGCGCGAATCAAAAAAGCTTATCAAACGCCGACGTCACAACAGGACACAGGTGCATATTAATGAGCCGAATCTAATGTTGCTTTTCCACTAAAATAAAGTACTCAGTTTGTCTCCGTGTGGGGAGGCGGGGCTGCTGGTGATCAGCATGAGAGCTCCAGAAATGTCACGTGAAAAACTGCAGACCACTGATTGGTCAGAAGAGAGACGCGTCACTGTCTGGAGAGTCTGAACGAAAACAGAACGCCGCCATCTTTAATGTCTCGCGTAGGATGTCTTATGTATGTTTGCAGCACGAAACAAGTGCAATAAAAAAGGATACAGTCACTGTGTATTCTGCCTCATTTATTGATGAAACAAAACCGACATCAACACAATTTGCCACCGAGCGGAGAGTTTAGTCTGACAAAAAGATCGCTGATTAGTTACGCTTGTTGTTGGGGTTAGGGACGAGTGGTAACGTTAGTTAGCCTAATGCTAACGTTAGCAGATAGACACGAGAGGCTAGGTAACGTTAAAGCTTGTAGAATAGACACAATGAGGTAACGTTAGCGTTAGCATAATAGACACAACGAGAGTCTCGTTAATGTTGTTATTGATTGAATGACTGTGTTTTACTCTGGCTTGCCAAGCTCATCATAGCCCCTTTCGTGACTGATGCACCGAGTGAATCCACAGTCACTTGCTCCTTAATAGGAAACCAACCTAGATTTACCATGAAGGACTGGTTCTGGCCGAACCGTTCGTTATACAAGTATCACAGAGACATTTCAAATGTACTCACAGTTGCACGAGGGTTTCGGACAGAGATACGGGATGGTTTGAAAGCTCTGCGTTGCTAATAAACATTTTAAATATTTTTTATAAACTGCTCAAAACAGCATTATTTCCGGCGTTGGCTGCCTGGTGTGATCACAGCGCATGCGCATCATGCACACAACGCCGGAAATAATGCTCCGCCTCCTTGCTACTGCCTGTGACTCACAGAGCCCCCTGGTGACCAACACCTGTTGTGACGACATTACACGCGCACGTTATGAACCATTAATTAAAATATGCACGTGCGTGGTGATTGTGTTGGGCAGACAAAATGTTTTGATAAAAACGCTAAAACTGGGTCAATTTCAATACTTTTTTTTTCCAATTCTTCATGAAAGTCACTGTTGGCCTAGTCCACATTGTTTATTGAACAAAAATACAACGTGGAGGTTGACCTTTAACCCTAACCTTAACCAACTCCGAAACAATGCCTAAACTTAACCGGCGAAAGAATGCATGTTAAAAAAAATTATAATAATTGAAGGGATTCGAACTTGTCACCAACGCACCGCAGGTTCCACAGCAAGGCGGCGAGCAAGTTGAGCTAACTGTCAATGTTGAAAGAGGGGGGATTACGGCTGCATAATGCCGCGGCAGAGCTCCGAGCAACGCGGCGGCGTTGTCACGTGGGGCGTCGCGGCCAATCAGAGAAACGTGGAAGGGCTCTTGGGCTGCCTTTAAAGAAGAGGTCGCCCTGAGGGAGTCTGCTCCTCTCATAACTCATTACGGTAATGACTTCACGCCCCGAGGGCGTCTGCTCCTCTCATAACTCATTGCGGTAATGACTTCTGCTCCTCTCATAACTCAATGAATCCTCAGTTCAGTGCTTTATTCTCTCTGTACATTTATCTCTCGAGTTGACCGTGGAATGGAGCCCAGATTTGGAAGGCTGCTCATATTGTGTCCTTTGACCCCAGCCCCCCCCCCCAGCCCCCCACTTACTGGACACATGACTCTTCTGGGACTACAGCCTTAAAATAGAAACACACACACACACACACACACACACACACACATACACACACACACATACGCTATGTACACACAACCATACACATAACCCCAAACATTCATACTTGCATTTGCAATCATTCCCGTACACACGCACACGCACACGCACACACACACACACACACACACACACACACACACACATACGCTATGTACACACAACCATACACATAACCCCAAGCATTCATACTTGCATTTGCAATCATTCCCGTACACACACACACACACACGCACACGCACACGCATACACACGCACACGCACGCACACACACACACACGCACACGCACACGCACACACACACACACGCACACACACACACATGCAAAAAGGGGACTTCCCGATGAAGACCCACATAGACCCATTGTGTTTGTATGGGGGGGGGGGGGGGGGGGGGCAGGGGATCAGCAGGTCAACAGTAGATGCCACACAGACGTGGTGACGTCATCTGAACGCTGGGACCCTGGAGATTAACATGAGAGGCAGCTCAGCACTGTGTGTCTAGTGTTACGTGTTTTTATTTTTTAGATTAGATTAGATTCACTTTATTGTCATTACACAGTACAAGACTTGTGTACTGTGTACGTCTAACCAGGATGTGACAATCAACAGTCAATTGCAATATAAGGCACATGAATAAAACTGTACAGTAAGGCGCAATGGTTAGCACAATGTGCAATGGTGAGAATACAAAATACTAATTAAAATAATCATTAAAATAAAGTCTACATAAGTTATGGCTATATATACACAGGTATACAGTGAGGTGCAGTGGGCTAAGTCGAGTTTTGATTCAGAAGTCTGACAGCTGAGGGGAAGAAACTATTCGTGGTCCTGTTGGTTCTGCCTGGGAGGCTGCGGTGCCGTAGCGTGCCCCAGAGCGAGTACCCCGCAGGCGGGTAGCGTGCCCCAGAGCGAGTACCCGGCAGGCGGGTGAACAGTCCATGGTTGGGGTGAGAAGCGTCTTTGATGATGTTGTTCCGTGTTCTCTGTGAGCACCGCTTCTCATAGATTGATGAGATGGGGGGGGGAGTGGGGTCTTGGTGATGCGTTGGGCTATTTTCACTATAAACGTTGTGTTCACACACACATGCTGCACACGCTCACACCAAACGGTCACTTTACTTTATAAAAAAAAATAAAGAACGGGAGTGGTTCTTGTATAGCAATAGATGGATATAGCAAGATAGCATAAGGATATATAGTATAACTGTATATTGTATAGTATAGTATTGTATAGTAGTGCATATAAGACCCAGTGCCTCATCTGTAGCTTAACACTGTATTGCACTATCGCAGGACCTTAGCATGTCTTTTACCATGCATTTTAAACTTTATGTACATTATACCTGTTATGTCTTATTCTTATTACTTGTATTATTGCACAATCGCTGCGGGCATGACCACCCGCATTTCACTGTATGCCCCGTTTGCCGTGACAAATAAAACTCTTGACTCTTAACTTGACTTGTTTCTGGTTAGGCGCCCATTCAAGTGTTGAATGTTTAGAGTGTATAAGTGCTTAGGACTTCATGATCGAAGGGTACGATGGCACATTCCCATGTCCTCAATTATGTCGCTTAACCCTTTCACTACCACACTACAGAAGGTTAACCTTTCACTACCACACTACAGAAGGTTAACCTTTCACTACCACACTACAGAAGGTTACACTACAGACGGTAGTGTGGTAGTGAAAGGGTTAACCTTCTGCAGGGTGGTTGTGAAAGGGTTAACCATCTGTAGTGTGGTAGTGAAAGGGTTAACCTTCTGTAGGGTGGTCGTGAAAGGGTTAACCGTCCGTAGCGTGGTAGTGAAAGGGTTAACCTGCTGTAGTGTGGTTGTGAAAGGGTTAACCCTTTGGTAGTGTGGTTACAGTTGTTACAGCAATTTCTGGGTTGATACCATTTGTTGTTACACAGGTTTGGTGCAAAATGAATTTTTTTTTGACCACTCGAGAATTGATGAACATGGTCAGAAATCCCTTCAAAATACCAAGAGAGAAGATTCATGTTGTGATTTTGTTTGGCCATTTGGAGATTTCTGTAAGAATTGCAAGTTTCGGAGATTGGATGGCGAGCACTTCTGTTCCGGAAATTGTTCAGACGCCCCCTCCCCTTATTGTCAATAAACCTAGGAAAAGCCATACATTCTCTGAATGCCATAGGTCTCTAGTTTGTGTCTGTAAAGTTTCATGGGGCTGTGATTATACTAGAGGTCACAATAGGTCATTTTATACAGTGAGGTCAAGTTTCCAAAATTGGTCTCATTACAATGCAATGGATACTATGGGGACTAACATCATCACACATGAATACAGCTGGGCTCAGAGGATCCACAAGAGGTTCAGCCTTCCAGTCAGACCCAGTTCATGTAATTCCAGGACTGCTTAGGGATCCCAGTATGCAGACATAGTCAAATACACAGTTTTTAGAATAGGTGAAAATAACACATTTGAACTGCATGGTTTTTGCCCAAAACTGCATGGGATTAGCAGGTGAGATCTGTGGTGGGTATCCATCACACCCATTTCTATTCACATGAGGTGAGAGGTCATCTGTGGGTCTCAGAAGAATATGGCCTCAATTTGAGCTCAGTGGCTGTTAAAGTTAGAGGTTCTATGTAGGATTGCAAGTAACTGTCTAACTGTATTTAACTGTTTCCACTGACTGTACATAACTGTTTCCACTAGAGGGCGCTCTTAAGTTTAAGTTTATTTGCAAAAGGGACAGTGCATATAATCAACATAAAAAATTTAAATACGCCAGAATTAGCCAGAAGGCTAGATTTCATCTGTAGTCCCTGGCCAAGATGTTAAAAAGGGAATCAACCTAAAGTGATAAAAAAGGTTATCAAAAATAAAGACATTTCATATGGCCTACAATCATGACACAGTTTCAGACACAGGTGGGTGTGTGTGTGTGTGTGTGTGTGTGTGTGTGTGTGCGTGCGTGTGTGTGTGCGTGTGTGTGTGTGTGTGTGTGTGTGTGTGTGTGTGTGTGTGTCAAGAACAAGTCAAGAAAAAACATCACAATAAATCAAGAACAAAACAAAAACACCAACCAAAAACAGTCCAAAATTTTTTAAATAAATGCAACACTCCCAGACGTACCCCACGCGAAGGTAAGGAAAAACTCACTAAAACCTAACAATAGGGAAAAATGCACCACAGGCAATGTCGCGGAGAGAAACCTTAGAAGGGCCGTTCAAGGGGGGATCTCCCTTCTTAGATGTCGGTGATATTAGTGTTGCAATAAAACAGGCAAACAGTTGGTAAGCATGCACTCATATGTGTGTAATGAAACACAGATAAGTGCATGCAATAGCAACTGAACATTTTGAAAGATTGAAAAATAGAGCTGATGGCGGATCTTTTTGAGGCATGGGGGTGGCGCGGCGCAGAGAGGGTCAATTTATGATTCACTCCATTACTCAAACAAAATGGTCCAGGGCTCGTATTCACAAAGCTTCCCAGAGTACGAGCACTGAGGTTTTACACTTCCAAAAGTGAGATCGAATGCAATGAAGCGAACTGTCATGTTCCGTGGTATGCACGAATGGAACTCTCTTCCCAGACATGTTAAGCAGGAGAATAGTAAATGTAATTTCAAAATCTTGGTAAAACAACATTTTCAACCAAAGAAATTGACATTCCCTAATAGACGGTGTGTACGTAAATGAAAATGTATGTGTCTGATAAAGAGATAGGGATATACGTAGATGAAAAGGTATGTGTCTGATATATTATTAAAGCAACCTCAATTTTCAGGTATGTGTCTGATATATTATTAAAGCAATTTTAAATTTTCAAGCAATTTATTGAGCAATAGCCCTACAGGTTGTGAATTATTAAATAGTGACATTACGTTAGACGAGGTACAGAGTGTAGTGGACAGAGCGAAACTGAAGAAAGCCATGGGTATTGAGGAGTTGTCTAACGAGGTCCTTAAAACTCCCTCTGCTGAATGTATTACACTGTTTATATCAAACTTGTTTTCACACCGGTACCATCCCCTCGATATGGAACAAGTCCATTATTAAGCCCAGTCCCAAATCTGCAAAAGCTGACCCATAGAGTCCCACTAAATTACAGAGGTATTAGTTTGATCAGTACAGTTTATAAATTATACTCAAGTGTTCTTAATAATAGATTAAATAAATACTTAGAATATAATGAAATGTTGGTGGATGAGCAGAATGGGTTTAGGGCTAAGAGAGCTTGTATTGATCATGTTTTTGTTTTATCATCGGTGGTGAGAGCCAGATTGGACGAGGGCAAGAATACATTTGTTTGTTTTGTTGACTTTAAAAAAGCCTTTGACTGGATTAATAGAGAGCTTTTGGATTATAAATAAATTTGTTCTGGTATTGATGGTCTGTTTTATAAGGCTATCAAAATGTATAAGGCCCCATCTGCATGTCTGCAGCTGAATGATGTTAGGACCGGCTGGTTCCCCACCCCATTCTGTGTAAAACAGGGAGATGTGCTTTCTCCCACTTTATTCGCCCTTTATGTTAATGACCTGGCGCAAGAAATTAAGCAAGCCAATCTTGGTATTCCAATAGATAATATAATCCTAAGTATTTTATTGTACGCTGATGATATTGTTCTGTTTGCAGAAAATGAAGCAAATTTACAAAACATGTTGAATATTATGAGTTCTTGGTGCATGAAAAGGAGGCTTGCGATTAACAGTGAAGAAACACAGATTATGCACTTCAGGAAAAAACATGAACAGCAGAGTAGCCATAGATTTCAATTTGGACCAACGCCCCTGATTTACACACATTCTTATAAATATCTTGGTTTCACCTTTAATGAGTACATGAGCTTCATAGAAGGAAGGAAAATAATGTCTGAGTCAGCAGGAAGGGCACTAGGGGGTGTCTTGAGTAAAATGAAAGTGTGCACTGACCTTGGGTTTTCAACATTTACACAATTATTTGATTCAATGGTGGGTTCTGTTTTATTTTATGCTGCTGGAGTATGGGATTTTGATGATGCACCTGAATGTAATGCTATCCAGAACCGGGCCATAAGATACTTTTTAGGAGTCCATAAATACACACCAAAAGGGACTATAGAAGGGGACATGGGGTGGGACTCTTGCTTGGTCAAGCAAAAAGGTGAAATGGTGAGGTTATGGAACCGCCTGGTCCAGCTGCCAAATGACAGGGTGACAAAAAAGATTTTTAACTGCGACAGAGCACATGGTCATCCCTGGTCAAGAGAGATGTCCATGATTTTTTCTTCTACTGACTTAAGTATGATTTTTATGAACAATCTGCAGTATAAGGTTCACATAATTAAAACAAAATTATCAACAATCCATCAGGATAAGTGGAAGGTGGAGATATGGAAAAAACCTAAACTTAGAAAATATGTTGTAATTAAAAATTTGTATTTTACTGAACCTTATGTAATGTTAAACTTAAAGAGAAGACGGAGGTCTCTGTGTGCCCAGTTGAGGTCTGGCACCCTGCCATTGGCTGTGGAAGTGGGTAGATTCCAGGGTAAACCTGAGGAGGAGCGGTTGTGTGTTCTATGTGATCTGGGAGTGGTGGAAGATGAATATAATTTTGTTTTTTATTGCCCTTTGTACACCGCTTTGAGGAGGGCTTTATTTGAGAAAATTCTAATTGTAAATCCGGATTTCTTTTGGCAGTCTGAGAGTTGTATGTTGAGTTTTTTTTTGCGGAGGACATCTTCAGTTTCAGGATTTTAGGAGAAAGCATGGCACTTGAGACAAAACACACTATATCCTATATAATTGTATTTGAATTCCTCGTTTCTGCGTTTATATACATTGCGTACAGCTTGTGTTATATTACGTTTTATTGTATTTTCTTGTATTTTCTTGTTCTTGTGGCCATCTTGGTCAATGTCATTTGTCAAGTAATTGGTCAAGTATATTATTATATACTTATTGTTATGTGTCTTGTAAGCCCATATGGGCTGGGCATACACCTGTATGTATTTATTGTTGTTTTAATTGTCTGTATGACATGTGAATGTTGTGAGTGTATAAAGTCTGTAACTGTATTTTACGTGTTATGGACCCCAGGAAGGCTAATCCAAATAAACTTAAACTTAAACTGATCTGGGGTCAAACGGTCAGGAAGATACTGTAATGTCTTACAGACCTATTCCAAAATAACAAGACTGAAGCAGATCCTAGATATGAGACCACGCCGGCTACCAGAGACACGTGGCACCGACCACCGGGGCTGTACTCTGCATCATACAGCACCTGTGGGGATGGTCGATGTCTCTGGGCCAAAATAATGCGTAACTGGGTCATGAGAGAGAGGATCAGGCCTCTCACCTCTATCTATTCTAGGCCTGTCCCCAACTAAGGATTTGTATAGTCGACTTTTATTGGCCAAAATGTGCCGATAATCGATAATCGATAATGTGGGATAGTCGACTACCCACCCCGAATGGAAAAAAAAATTATAATTATAAATATATATATGTAACAATTGTGACAACGTCACCTCAAACTTCGAAGCCCAGAGGGAGTTTCGAACACGGGTCTCCCACGCCGCGTGCAACAGCACAGACCGCTATACCAAGAAGTGAACTCGCTTCACGATACCATCTGTTACATACAGTATATATATATTATTATAATTGTTTTGGGATCATTCCATTTGGGCTGTGGGGGGTGCATAATGTCTGAAGGAGTCGACTGAAGGCTTGTTGTCCTCTGCGAAAGCATGCAATTGGTCCACTGATGTATACATCTTCATATTTGTCTAGTGTGTTCAAATCCTCTTTCAGTGCCTTTGTGCCCGTTTTCTTAGGCAGTTAGCCTCGCTGGTATGCGCGCCATTAGCGTTAGCCACTCTTCTAGGCCTCTTTGCTTTTGGAAAGAATGATCAGAAAAAAATATATATTATAATATTATTTTCTTTTGCATTCGACTAAGAGGTTGGCAGTCGATTACGCCTCCTTTCAATCGATTAGTCGACTATTCGACTATTCGAGGTCAGCCCTAGTCTATTCCCAGTAACAGGGATAGTAGTGTTCCTATACAGGGGAATACTGGGTGATATTATCCATCATGCTGTCAGTAGCCATGTGACCGTCATTTGACTCAGATGGGGAATCCTATCTCTATCTGTGGCTGTTGGTTTTGGTCTCACCATGAGCAAGCGAGCGAGTGAGAGAGCGAGTTCTATATCATACTGTGGCTCCGCTCAGCGTCATCTGCACTAACCTCACTTCGTGCACAGCACTGAATAAAAATCCACAATGTACCTTTACATACCAGCATCCGTCTGGCCACACCCCTATCCGCTACCTTCATAAGCAGGTGTGTGGTCACCTACTCGCCTCCTTCTTCACTTTCACCACAAGGAAGTGCCTGTTGTATACCCCACTTGATGAGGTTGTTAGCTGAAGAAAGTTGAGAGGAAAACAGAAGACGGGAAGATACGTTGACATTATATCTTTATTTTCTCTCTCACTATTTCGAGAAAATACGGCAATATTGTCTTCGTCACTGGAGTGTCTGGAAGATGATGATCATTCTGACCTCCACCGGCTTTTTCGTATTAGGGGCTCGCGCCGCTGATATACTCCCCAACTGCAGTCCTCCTTGCTGCGGCTGGATGGGTATTGACCCTCCGGTCATACAGCTGGACTGTGGGAGGCACCGGCTGTTGTGAGAAACCGGTTTGCTTCCGTGTTGGGTGAGTACTGTTTTGCTTGCGAGCGCTAGTTGTCTAGCTATGGGGGTTAGCTGCCAATTTTACGAAAGCCGACCCTGGACTGGGGTCCTCTGCTCGGCTTCTTAAGCGGCGGACGGAGGATCTTGGTCTGACGCCCATGATGGTCAACCTAGTGGGCCGCGACCGAGACCTGGTTGAACCCAGCATTCTCTGGACAAGCGGATGCTTCTCTGTCCCGTGCAGGCCCCATCTTTCACGTGAATGTGAAAGTACACCCTAAGGCACGTTATCGGGAGTTCCATGCTCAAGTCGGCTGCAACCCGGGTGGGAATTGTGCCGGCTACGCTGTATGTCTGGTAAATCACAGTTGAAAACTGTGTTTGACATTTCTTTTTCTATTCCCTCTTAGGATGGGGAGGGACTCAGGCGGCGGCCTGTCTGAAGTGTGGCTTATTATGTCGTTGTGTACAGTTCAGGTGATAGCTGCTTAGCTGGCGTGCTAGTTGTGGCCTACCGTGTTAGCCAGTCAGCTGTTAGCTGCGGCGCTAGCTTGTTGTGTTCACTAGGCTAGTAAACATTAGCTTGTTGCTATCAGTCGGACGGCTGTTAGCTTAATGCTACACTGTGGAACGTTACTGTGACTATAATATACCTTAAACACTCTGACTACAACGTCATCTTTGACAGAGGATGTTAGTCGACCCTACACCCGGGTGCCAGTGCCAGCGAGGACTTCGTCAACATGGAGAACGGCGGCTGGGTGGCGTAGCGGACATACCCTTGTCACCAACGCAGGAGATGCTGGGTTCGACTCGGTGTCCTGTTAACCAGTGTTGCAGTCCTCTCGGCCTGCGCTCAGGGTGAAGGTAGGAGTCCTGACCGGACTTTAAACACTTCTTCTTTTCTTCCCTTCTAAATGCTTTGTAATAACGATGTTTCCAAAACATGTGTTGCTGCAATACATTGAGGATACGACGCGTGTTGTGTGTGAATTGTCTTGTCACTGGTATAGCTTCTCTCTCCATAGTAAATCGGCGTTGTTTTATACATGTGTAAAAATGAACTGGTTAGTTGTGATGAGAACATGTGTGTTCATGTAACGTTGTAACGTGGGTGAACTCACAACTAAGAGGGTTAGTTAACCTGTGAAGCTATGCTTAGTGACATGCGATTGAGGAATGAATCTTTTTCTCAGCCTGTGATGACAATGAACAGCATGTTCACATATTAACAGGGGTACCTGTTCAACTTGGTCGTATCAAGGGTAAGATAGGAGGGGTGACCCCCCGGTTTCCCTGGGGCTTCCCCCCCCTCCTCTCAGACATGTTTGGTTACAATATATTGTGTCACTGTGTTTGTGGGGATATGATGTAACCCTCAGCTTAAGTTGCTGGGGTTGTGCTTCCGCTTGAGAATTTTTTTTTCCTAAAGAAAAGGTTGTTTGGTCACTTATCATGTGTGCTTAGCAAGGTCTGTGGCCATTACATAATCGAGGACTTGTCTTCTCTCGTTATGAAAAACGGCGTTCCACTGTAGTAAGAGTGTACTTTTGCCATTTTTTGTTGTGATGAAGGGTTGTGTGTGTCGTTGTGATCTACAACTGGGTTAGGTTTGGCCCACAGAAGCACATGTGTAAGTCTGGACCGGGGCTCTTAAAGGGGCCCTCTCTGTTCTGTGTTTTTCCTTAGTAAAACTCAGATAGCAGGTTAGCACATGAGCTATGTGAAGCTGTTAGATGCTTCATGTAGCATGCTATGACTGTGTCATGCTCTACTTTGTCATTACATCGTATCAGGGGTGAGGGGTCGTAAAGGGGTGAACTGGTAATCCTTTCCTCCCCTTTTCTGATTGGTCAGGGGTTAAAACCCCCTGTCCTTCAAGGTTCCTGTCACGTTGCTGTTCGGCACGTTACAGGGTGGGGGGGGGGGAGTTTCCTGGTCCCACGCCCTATTGGTAAGACTTCCGTGAGTTGTTCAGGTCCATGTTATGGATCTGTTTCAGGGAGTTGTCAGAGCTCCTCCTCACGAAGCTCCTCCTCAGGGAGAAGTGCCTTCTGTGAGTTCGGACTCTCCTTCCCAGTGAGGGAGCCTCCTCAGAGTTTCAGAGCCTCCTCCTCAGATTGTCAAGGTGAGTAGAACTTCAAAAAGGAGTTCTGCTCTATTGTGTGTGTATTCGATTCAATTCGATTATTGAGTGTGTATTGGTTCAGAGCCTCCTCCTCGGAGAGCCCTAACCCAAGTGTTACATAGCTCAATGTTGCAATATTTCTTTTCAATCTATACAGCTCGCGTGGGAAGTCTCTCTGGGGCTTCCCCGTCCTCTCCTTTTTGGAGTAGGTGGACGGGGTATTGTTTAGGGTTTCCCTGACTCCTCGCCTTATAGGTCTGTTGAGTCATGGGTTTCCCCCCGTCATAGGGGTACGTCGCTCACCGTCCCCTCTTATGAAGTGTGGTTGACGGGGTGGTGTTTCCCTCAGCCGCGTCGCATGGGACCCATGTCCGTATTATTTTATCTTTTTCTGGAAAATGTAAAATTAAAAAAGCGGCTTCTTGTCGTTCCCCAGGCGGCTTGGAGGAACGGTATCTGGTGTCTTGTTAGACTATCCATTGATGTGTTTTGGGTCTCGACGCGTACAGATACAGCTGGGAAAAGTCCAGGAACAGCTGTTTGCCTGCCGTTATGATGCCGTTTTGCGAGGTTAATGTTAACAATGACCAGCGGGGGCGCTCTCATACAGCTGGTGACAACTGCCCGACCCGCCGGCTTTTGTTCATTCATTGGAGGAGCTCCGTGCTGGACTAAGCTCGAGTTCCATTCAATTCCATTACAGCTGGTGACTTCATTCATAGGATGCTACAACGTCCTACAGTATGTCTACAGACTGCATGAATGAATGTTGCTGAATTAAAGAATGAATAAGTTAAACGTGTCAATTCAGCAGTCAAAGTGTATAATATTAAAACGTGTCAAATCTAACTTCATTAGATGGCCGACGTACGGCTCTCTTGTCCATTCATTTCATCAAAAGAAAGCGTTAGTGTAATGCTTCTTGGTAACAATAAGTTTGTGTACGCAATGTTGCTGAATAAAATAATGAAACCGTTAAGACCTGTCGAATTAGCAGTGGAGGTGCCAGGTGGGCTCTATTTATAATGATATATTTTGTTTACTACCGTGGTCTAGTGGTTTATCCCCATTCCTTTCAAGCCGACGCCCGGGGTTTGATTCCCAGCCCTTTCTAATATTTATATATTTTTTTTTATTATTTATAAAATTAAATTGCCCGCAACGATGTGCATAATACAATAGTAATAATATATAATAAGAATCCAACCAATAGAGCGACATTGTGCAATAAACAAGTAAACAAAGTAGGGCATATCGGCATTTGTACATGAGTTAAGAGTGTTCTCACGGCGCGTCATCAAACCGGAAGTCGGCCTACTTGGCGATAAACTTGGATGTAAACAACGCGTGATTGCATCGAACTAGCAACTCTTCAAGTTCATTTTTGCTCAAAATGGTCAATTATTGCCGTGTTCTTGGCTGTACTAATAGGTCGGATAGGGAAATGCATTTGGAGTTCTTCAGATTGCCAATTGTCATCACAAATCAAGGAGAAGAGGGCAAACAGGAAAGGAGACGTTTGTGGTTGGCCAAACTGAACCAGGATTTCCATGGCAAGACTCTTGTCAACATTCGAGTTTGTTCTGCGCATTTCTTGTCAGGTAATGTGAAATATATTCTTGGCTGGATATGATTGTTATCTCATTTCATAACCTACTACAGTAGTAGTGTAAGACTCAGTTTACGTTATGGTAACGTTACGTCAGGTAACGTTATGTGAAATATTAATAACAGCAACTATCATTTTACAGTGGAATAGTATGATGCTGGATATGATTCTTATCTCATTTCATAACCTACTACAGTAGTAGTGTAAGACTCAGTTTACGTTATGGTAACGTTACGTCAGGTAACGTTATGTGAAATATTAATAACAGCAACTATCATTTTACAGTGGAATAGTATGAGGCTGGATATGATTCTTATCTCATTTCATAACCTACTACAGTGTAAGACTCCGTTTCTGTAAATGTTCCTAAAATGTAGTGTCAAAACAAAGTGTTTCTTGTCAGGTAACGTTATGTGAAATATTAATAACAGCAACTATCATTTTACAGTGGAATAGTATGAGGCTGGATATGATTCTTATCTCATTTCATAACCTACTACAGTGTAAGACTCCGTTTCTGTAAATGTTCCTAAAATGTAGTGTCAAAACAAAGTGTTTCTTGTCGGGTAACGTTATGTGAAATATTAATAACAGCGACTATCATTTTACAGTGGAATAGTATGAGGCTGGATATGATTCTTATCTCATTTCATAACCTACTACAGTAGTAGTGTAAGACTCAGTTTACGTTATGGTAACGTTACGTCAGGTAACGTTATGTGAAATATTAATAACAGCAACTATCATTTTACAGTGGAATAGTATGAGGCTGGATATGATTCTTATCTCATTTCATAACCTACTACAGTGTAAGACTCCGTTTCTGTAAATGTTCCTAAAATGTAGTGTCAAAACAAAGTGTTTCTTGTCAGGTAACGTTATGTGAAATATTAATAACAGCGACTATCATTTTACAGTGGAATAGTATGAGGCTGGATATGATTCTTATCTCATTTCATAACCTACTACAGTGTAAGACTCCGTTTCTGTAAATGTTCCTAAAATGTAGTGTCAAAACAAAGTGTTTCTTGTCAGGTAACGTTATGTGAAATATTAATAACAGCGACTATCATTTTACAGTGGAATAGTATGAGGCTGGATATGATTCTTATCTCATTTCATAACCTACTACAGTAGTAGTGTAAGACTCAGTTTACGTTATGGTAACGTTACGTCAGGTAACGTTATGTGAAATATTAATAACAGCGACTATCATTTTACAGTGGAATAGTATGAGGCTGGATATGATTCTTATCTCATTTCATAACCTACTACAGTGTAAGACTCCGTTTCTGTAAATGTTCCTAAAATGTAGCGTCTAAAGTGTGCTATATTTTTCATTATTGTATTCCAGGTAAAAAGTGTCACCTGTACAAGAAAGATGACCCAGATTGGGTGCCATCTGTAAATATGACCGGAAAGCAACAGCCTTCTTCTCTGCAACCACCTAAAGAAACACAATACCAACGGCGTGTGAATCGTACCCAGCAGAAACTGAAGGTGGATGCTGCCCATGCCTTGCTTCTTATGGACATACCAGCTGCTGCTGATGATTCTGCTGCAAGTGATAATGTGTGCAGTATAGGTACTCAAACTGATATGACTGGTGATTTTATTTATTCTATGACCAATGAAGTTATAAATCTGAGAGCGGAAAACCTTCAGTTGCGTTCTGATGTGAAACAGTTGTCCTCTACCTATGACCAAAGTGCATTTGTGGGTAAAGATGAGAAGGTTTTATTTTTCACTGGTCTACCTACATTCCAGATTTTGTTAGCACTCTATGCATACCTTAGTCCCCACCTTCCTGTGAAGAAGTCGCTTAATCCATTCAAGATGCTGATGCTGACATTGATGCGACTAAGGCTTAATGTTTCTACAACCTTCCTATGTTATGCATTCAATGTGTCAATATCCACTGCTTCTAGGGTATTTACTTATTGTATTTTGCACAATCACAATGTTGAGTTTTTTTGTGGAGGACATCTTCAGTTTTGCAGGATTTTGAGAAAGCATGGCACTTGAGACAAAACACACTATATCCTATATAATTGTATTTTAATTCCTCTTGTTTCTTTATATACATTGCGTACAGCTTGTTATATTACATTTTATTGTATTTTCTTGTTCTTGTGACCATCTTGGTCGACAGGTCATTTGTCAAGTAATTGGTCAAACGTTTCACACCGAAACGTCATGATATGATTTCAGGCTGCCAATAAATTTGGAAAAACCTGGAGTGCGTGCCTGGACATTGTTTTTCCATATTTTTATGTGTGGTACAATACACCATTCCCATCAGAACACTTGAATAACAGAAGAGACAGTTTTGTATGTAACGTGTTTAATAATTGTTTAATAATTTTGTCACAGGAGAGATTAGCCTCTAGGATGGAACCCAGGTAGGTAATTTCATCTTTCCTTGTGACAATATTGTCACCCACTGTAACTGAGAAGTTACAAGTTGTCGAACAGAACTTGTAAGTCGCTTTGGATAAAAGTGTCAGCTATTTTCGTTTCTATTTTTTTTTTTATATCCTTTATTTATCCAGGAATGTCCCATTGAGATACAATATATCTTCTTCCAGGGAGTCCTGACCAACACGGCACACAACACGTTTCAACATAAAAACAAGGGCATTAAACAAAAAACATACAAATCAAATATGTGATAGTGGCTTAGCCACACATTTTGCAGAGATTTGTAGCAGTGTTCCATTCAGATTATCAACACCGCAAGGTTTATCTGGTTTAAGTGATAGGAGGAGCTTTTCAATATCATTTGGACTTGTGCATTTAAATTTAAATCTGCATTTCTTGTCATACATTATATGTTTTTTAATTACAGAGTCTGACAGCTTACCACTCATTGGCAACATTTGATTTATAATTGTGTTTACCTTGGAAACAAAGTAATTGTTGAAATGAGTTGCAATGTCAAATGGTTCATTCAATGTTTTCCATAGTCTCTTACTATCCCCTTTACACTCCTCCAATCTGGTTTGATAATAATGTTTTTTCTTCTGTAATTGTATTCATTTATAAATGTATAACTGTTGATTGATATGCACTGTCCCTGATCAAATAAACTGAGTAAACTCAAACGAAACTATTGTTTTATTGCACAATCGTAGCGGGCATTGTAACGTTTGGGGTTTTGCGAGAGAACCAGTGTTGCAGTGAAAGATTAAACAAGTGAGAGAGACAGATGGACAGAATGAATTAATGAAAACTTTATTTAACTGATTGCAGAATGGGTACAATACAGTATGGCTCAATACACACAAAATGTTTAAGGGGATGCAGAGCAGAGAAAGACTAGCCTGTGAAGGTGTCACATTGGATTGGCAACCCCCCACACACCATTGAAATGCTAATTGTTGGGGGACCCTGATGTAAACGAGACGAAAGTATTTCTCAGGTCTGCACCCCCTTAACAATTGTATGTATTGAGCTGGACTAAGCTCATTGAGCTGAGTAATATTATTGGCAAAACTTAGCCTGAAGTATATAATTAGGTTGCTGTATATCAAAAAAAATAATAATAATTGTTCTTGTTACTGACTCGTGTCAATCTTCCATGTTTTCGCTATAGTGTGTAGACCTTGCTACACATGTTTCAAGTTTCAAGTTTCAAGTTTCTTTAATAGTTGTCATACAGAAGTACAGAATACTTTTGTACAAAATGCTTCTTACTGTTGCGCTCCAGAGACTGTGCATGACAAGATAAGTATGAAATAAAGACATAGTAAAAATTAGAAGTAAAAAAAGAGGTCACAGTGTTCAGTTTAGACATATGTACAATGTTTCGTTCATATTGTTTATGGACAATGAGATGGGAGTGGAACTTTGTACATGCCCTTTGGGCTTCGTTCCCTCCTAGCACTGTTTTTTTAAATAATGTGCTAAATAAATAAAATAAACTAAACATATGAAGCTAAATACTCTGCTCTCACATTGTAGCTTCCTGGGGGCTTGTTCAGAGGAGGCTGAACTCACATTTCGCCGTGAACTCAGCTGTAACATTATTACTGACTGTGGATCGCTCGTGCTATCGCGCAACGTGATTGGTTGTTTCAAAACAAAGTGGGTCTGGGAAATGAAGTGTGGATTCGCGCAAAATGAATTAATATATATACATTTAATAACGTTAATTTTTAATCGTTGGGCATGGGGGGAGGTATCAAGTCTTTTCAAGTCAAGTGAAGTTGCGTAGCAACAACAGCGCGCAAAATGAATTTATATATATACATTTAATAACGTTAAATTTTAATCGTTGGGCATGGGGGGAGGTATCAAGTCTTTTCAAGTCAAGTGAAGTTGCGTAGCAACAACAGACAATAAGTTGACTCAGAATAACTCATGTACAAATGCCGATATGCCCTACTTTGTTTACTTGTTTATTGCACAATGTCGCTCTATTGGTTGGATTCTTATGATATATTATTACTATTGTATTATGCACATCGTTGCGGGCAATTTAATTTTTATAAATAATAAAAAAAATATATAAATATTAGAAAGGCCTGGGAATCAAACCCCGGGCGTCGGCTTGAAAGGAATGGGGATAAACCACTAGCCCACGGTACTAGTCAAAATATATCATTATAAATAGAGCCCATCTAGCTATCTACACAAAATATATACATTGACTGCTCCATTCGACAGGTTTTAACTGGTTAATTATTTTATTCAGCAACATTGCTTTAGACATGGTATGGTATTTATTTTAGACAACAAAACATACAGATCGTTATACAGTATACTGTGTAGGACGTTGTAGCGTCCGTCTAATGACTTTGCGCCTCCTGGCGGCATAAAATAGAACAGCAGCCTGGGTTCCTAATTCATTTCCGACGTGATATAACCGTGCTCACGTCGCGGCAAAGCGCCCAGGAAAACTAAACGCTTCATCTGTACATAGTGCTGGCTCTGGGTGTTTCTGATAGGAATCATGCATGAGGCTGGTGCGCCTTGGTTGCTCGTTATTAAAACTGCGTTTTTATAGGGCAACTGGGATGGAGTTTGTTTCTTCCGAGCGCCAGTTTACTAGGTTTGTCTCGACGGATTCTCGTTCATATCTGGGGGATGTTAACGGAATAGATCAAAACATAGGTAGAGGGGTCTCACGCCCTTGGGGTGGGCCACTAAGCGCGGTACGAATGGGACCGTCTGGGTGGCGCCCTCTTTTCATGTTTTAGATCGACACGCATACCTACCCCCTCTCTTGGAGTGGGGATGTCGCCGTGGTTAGGGCACGAGACTGGTTCTGGTCACGCTGGTCCAGGTCAGTTAACCCGTTGTCCGCCGGGGACGCATATCTGCTGTTCTGGTACCCTGAGGGACTTGTGCTTTTTTCGTGTGTTGGAGCGGAGTCAACTCCCGGGTTACCCGGTTGAGTGTGCCCCTGCACGTTCATGACGTCTGCCAATCATGTCAGCCTTCTCTGCCTCGACCCCTCTGGGTGGTTTTTTTTTGGTGGAGGCTTTGTCATGGTGCGCAACAATGCCAGCATACGCCCCTTCCGCCGGGGTGCTGTTTTCAGTTGACCCCTTTGGCGCCTGTCTCGCCCGCAGTGCTCCAGGCTCGGGTCTAATGCCTGCTGCCTGGTTTGAGGGATCGACCCCTCTGGGGTCGTCTCCCCGGTGCGCTGCCTGCTTCCGCTGTAGTATAGCCTTTTGAGTGCTTCAAGTTACGGCCATGCTGACTGCCTGTGTTGCAGGGTCAGTGTGCCAGGTGGCGTACTAGTGGGGGGAAGGGCCTGCTCTTGGAGGGGCCCTGTCCGAATACGCTGGCGATGTGGGGGGCGGTGTCACTAAGTGACCGCCTGGTGAGGTCTTGATGCTTTGGCGTCATTGACCTCTCCGGGCCCCCTTTTTCCGGGGGATCCAGTCCCTTCAGTGGCTCTGGGTCTTCCTTCGCGCTCCGCTGCTACGGCCTTGCCACGGGGTTGAGTTTGTTCTTGACCCCGTGATTTTGGGGGCAGTAACGAGGGTTGTTCCTTCCGTTCGTTCCCTGGTGGCATGCGGGTTGTGCGTGTGCGTAGTCGTGGGGTCAAGCCACGGTCTGCTCACCCTGTGCGTTGAGTTGCTCGAGTTTCTCTTCGCACGGTCGGATCCGTCTCCCTCCCGTCCTCCAATAGGGAGGGTATCCTCCATTAGGGAGGGTCGGGGGGCTCGGTCCTCTCCGGTCTGATGGTTGTGGGGGGCCTCAGCGGGGTACATTTGTCGAGCTTCTGGCTCCCACTCAGCTCCTGTAGTGCAGATGACGCTGAGCGGAGCCAGTATGATATAGAACGTAAGGTTATGTATATAACCAAGTTCTATGAATACTGGTGACGCTCAGCGTCAGGACGCCACTGCGGCCCTTGACCTCGCCTTGTGGTGAAAGTTTGGGAAGGAGGCGAGTAGGTGACCACACACCTGCTTATGAAGGTAGCGGATAGGGGTGTGGCCAGATGGATGCTGGTATGTAAAGGTACATTGTGGATTTTTATTCAGTGCTGTGCACGAAGTGAGGTTAGTGCAGATGACGCTGAGCGTCACCAGTATTCATAGAATGAATGAATGAATGAATGAATGAATGAATGAAAACTTTATTTAACAGATTGCAGAATGGGTACAATACAGTACGGCTCAATACATACAATTGTTAAGGGGATGCAGACCTGAGAAAGACGTTTGTCTTGTTTCCATCAGGGTCCCCCATTTTCAATTCATATAGACATTTATGACATACATAACATACATGACATTTATGGCATAGGGACATATAGGTATTTAGTACTGATACATTTGTGACATAGGCGGTATTCAAATATACAGTACTGTTACCCCTAGATCCTGACAGAGTATATACATATGATGGGGAGGGGACTGTACATTAGGAGGGGGTGGGTGGGTGGGAGGGGAATATACATACGGCGGGGAGGGAATATATACATGCGGTGGGGAGGAGACTGTCTATTAGGAGGTGGTGGGGGTTTTGGGCATTTACGGTGGCCAGTTTCGAATTGCAGCCTCCCGTAGGTGCTCTTTAAGGGCGGTTTTGAATGTGGGCAGGGATTCACATTCCTTTACAGCTTTGGGTAGGGCGTTCCACATTGTTGTGGCATAATTGCGAAACGTGTTTAGTCCCTTGTTTGAGCCGAATCTGGGTTTAACATGATTTGTTGAGCTTCCTCTGGTGTAGTGGTTGTGGTATTCACTGACCTTTGGGAAGTATTTTGACATGTACATGGGCACCCCGGTCGTATAGTGTATCTTGTAGACCAGGCCCATTGCAAGTTGCTGTACTCTGTCGTCTACTCTAAGCCATCCTAGGTTGGCAAAGTGGGCAGGGGTGAGGTGGGTTCTGGGGTTCAGGTCAAGTAGTAGTCTGACCAGTTTGTTTTGTGATGTTTGTAATTTTGTTTTAAGCGCCTTTGAGGTGCTTTGGTACCATGAGGTGCACGCATAGTCATAGTACCCTTGAATGAGTGCTCCTGCCAGAGTCCTCAGGGTATTCTTGTTTACCAGAGAGGAGATCCGGTACAAGAATCTAGTTCGTTGGTTGACTTTTTTTATTACATTGGATGCCATTTTGTCACAGGAAAGATTTGCCTCTAGGATGGAACCCAGGTAGGTAATTTCGTCTTTCCTTGTGACAATATTGTCACCCACTGTAACTGAGAAGCCGTCGGTCTTGCTGAGTTTGTTATTTGAACCGAAGAGAATGGACTCTGTTTTGCCCATGTGTAATGATAGTTTGTTATCAGCGAGCCATATGCAGATTTTGCCTAGTTCCGTGCTGAGGGTTTTTTCAACCTGCAATTTGTTCTTGTCAGAGACCAGCAGGGCATAGAACTTGGTTATATACATAACCTTACGTTAGTGAGACAAACGTTAGCCAACTAACAGCTGTTTAGCTTTGGGCAACTAAAAAAACTTTGTAGAATCAAACAACAAGCCAACCATCTAACTTAAATACGTCGAAACAAAATGCCACTCTCTTCTCAAGAAGTTGTCATCTAGATTCACATGATGTTCGATAACGTTGCCATCGTATATAGCAGTTATTATTATCGTGAACTTGCTATAGCTAATTAGCCTAGCCACGTCGGTGCTGCCAAGATGGGCTGATTAATAATCATTTCAACTCTTGATTCTGAGCAACAGCTTGAATTAACAACAACAACAGTACGATCATCATATATATATATATATATATATATATATATATATATATATATATATATATAT
Organism: Notolepis coatsorum; assembly: GCF_963971535.1. NCBI lineage: Eukaryota > Metazoa > Chordata > Actinopteri > Aulopiformes > Paralepididae > Notolepis > Notolepis coatsorum. The sequence goes on along the minus strand of NC_140168.1, from coordinate 14,919,569 downwards.
ATATATATATATATATATATATATATATATATATATATATATATACATACTTACTTTTAATCATCCCCTGCATCGACGAGGAACAACACACTCACTCCCTCCTCTAAAAGGGACCAGTGGGCAGATTCGGGACGGCCTGCACGGTTCACAGTGGGGCTGTTCTTTTCTAGATCAAGATTCAACTCATCAGCCGCATCTGTTCGAACACAGCGGGGGGGTTGTGTGAGTGGAGTGGAACCCATTGACCTGCTGGAAGAAGGTGGAGAGATGACGTTGTCGTCGTAGTGGTGGAGTTAATTGTTTGACAGTGTGTGATCTGGACGTATCCACCATCACCATGCTGCAGCAGACGGAACTCATCTTCGACTTTGCCAGCGACCGTGTTAACGGCGTGTCACAGGTAAAGAAGAGAAGTAGATTGTTTGTGTGTGTGTGTGTGTGTGTCTCTGTGTGTGTATGCACGTGTTGATTGACCTTTTCTCCTTCTGTGTCGCTGCAGCTGGAGTCGGGGTACCCAACTTACCCCGCAGTGATAGTTGAGCAGGTCCCTGACTGTGACACACACCTGTTCTCCTACTCAGACCTGGCATGTGTAGGGCAGCTGTATAGAGAGGACCAACAGCAACACCCAGTGAAAAGTAAGCAAAAATAGTCTCCTCGTCCAGCTGTCATTGTTTATTGATCGTGGACATGTTATTGTTGTAGGTTGTGCAGTACTTGGACAAGGAACATAATAAGTACTTTTTAAATGGAAAGTACATGTTCGATGGAGGGAGGGAGGGGGGGAGCATGTGCAGCCAGCAGGGGGCGTCACACATTGGCCACAGTCCCTACAAAAAAATCAGGAAGTGAAACAAAACATTCCTAGCTTCTAGTCGTGTTTTAGAAATGTAACTTATCTTTGTACGCACACGTCGTTTGCTATGGCGTGTTGTTCCTCGTCGATGCAGGGGATGATTAAAAGTAAGTGTATGTATATATATATGATGAACGCCTGACTCTCAAAGAGTGAACGCCTGACTCTCAAAGAGTGAACGCCTGACTCTCAAAGAGTGAACGCCCGACTCTTAAAGAGTGAACGCCCGACTCTCAAAGAGTGAACGCCCGACTCTCAAAGAGTGAACGCCCGACTCTTAAAGAGTGAACGCCCGACTCTGAAAGAGTGAACGCCCGACTCTTAAAGAGTGAACGCCTGACTCTCAAAGAGTGAACGCCCGACTCTTAAAGAGTGAACGCCCGACTCTCAAAGAGTGAACGCCCGACTCTCAAAGAGTGAACGCCCGACTCTTAAAGAGTGAACGCCCGACTCTGAAAGAGTGAACGCCCGACTCTTAAAGAGTGAACGCCCGACTCTCAAAGAGTGAACGCCCGACTCTCAAAGAGTGAACGCCCAGCTCTCAAAGAGTGAACGCCCGACTCTCAAAGAGTGAACGCCCGACTCTCAAAGAGTGAACGCCCAGCTCTCAAAGAGTGAACACCCGACTCTCAAAGAGTCAACGCCCAGCTCTCAAAGAGTGAACGCCCAGCTCTCAAAGAGTGAACGCCCGACTCTTAAAGAGTGAACGCCCGACTCTCAAAGAGTGAACGCCCGACTCTGAAAGAGTGAACGCCCGACTCTTAAAGAGTGAACGCCCGACTCTCAAAGAGTGAACGCCCGACTCTGAAAGAGTGAACGCCCGACTCTCAAAGAGTGAACGCCCGACTCTGAAAGAGTGAACGCCCGGATACTAACTGGAACGCCACTGAAAACCAGGACGTCTTCTGTCTCCTCTGTCATCTGCTATTCTTTTTCTGCGTGCGTCTTCATCTCGCCTTTCTACGTCAATGTGTCGATCAAATAAAACTTTCTCCAGCTCCCCGTTGACTCTGTCTCCGTATCATTCCATCTATCATCCTCCTCCTCCCCCCTCCCCTCCTCCCCCCCTCCCTCCCCTCCCCCTCACACCCCCCAGATCCAACAGAGAGCTGAGACAGAGACAAAGAAAAAAGTGGAGTATCGGCTACAGTATATGTAGTGTGTGTTTAATAGGACTTCTGTGTCAATGAGCAATGGCACCACCAGCACCACTCTTGTCAGAGATGTATGTATGTGTGTGTGTGTGTGTGTGTGTGTGTGTGTGTGTGTGTGTGTGTATGTGTGTGTGTGTGTGTATGTACGTGTGTGTGTGTGGATTATGTGTGTGTGTGTATGTGTATGTGTGTATGTGTGTGGATGTATGTGTGTGTGCGTGTGCGTGTATGTGTGTGTGTGTGCGTGTGTGTGTACGTGTATGTGTGTGTGTGCGTGTGTGCGTGTGTTCGTGTGTGTGTGTGTGTGTGCGCTCACTCTGTGCAAGCTGCAAGTGCTGTGCCTGCTGTGCCTAAGGGCAAGGAATTTTAAATCAGGCGTCCGAAGGAACCGATATGGCGAGTTTTTGAATATTTATTCCTTATCAGGCGCCTGGATATCAGGGTTGGAGCTGTGACTGAGTGGGCTCAGGGGGGAGGAGGGGAGGGAGGGAGGGTGGGTGGGGGCTGGGGGGGGTGGACTGGAACAGAATATGCCCCCCCCCCCCACCCGCCTTCCTTTCCTTGGCTATACTGTTAAGGTACATGAGCTCTTCCTAGCGCTCATCTTCTGAAACTACACGGACCGGTGACCGTTAGCAGGTGGTGTCATGTTGCGTGTGAATGCCGCGGTAGAACGTGTCCTCAAGTCATGTTGGTACTTCAGTTCAGTTCAGAGTTTTTATTTGCCACATGGAATAATACAATCATAGTTTCTTCATTAAAAAAATCATAAATAGTCATTCCATGGACAAAAGGAGCAGGAAGAAGAATACATCTTATAGTTACCTGCCCCTTATACTTACTTAGTAGGGATGGGTACCGAATCTAACCCTAACTAACCTTACTGTCATGCACTTGTCCTAATATACTAACCTACACTGTAGCACTCAACACTTTGATGAACAGTGTTACTCAGCTGATAGAGTTGTGCCCTTCCTGATGACCTGTCGTACAGAACTTGTAAGTCGCTTTGGATAAAAGCGTTTCAGCTAAATGACTAAATGTAAATGTAAATGAATCCGGTACTTTTAAGGGTATCGACCGAATCATGTATCATTATAAAAAGGAAAAATTAAGTCCGATGACGTCAACGTTTCGTTTTACCGCGAAACGAAACCTATGAAGTGTGCCGCACGTTCACGCGCACAACACACACTTACCTAGGATTTGAATGATTCATGATTCAACAACAAAGCAGTCGGGGCAATGGCGAGCTGAAAACGGTCGCAAGTGTGGTTACACTTTACAAAGCTAGATGCAGACAACGCTCGCTGCAATATTATATATTATATATATATTAACAAATTGTTCGAAATAAATAATAATGATAATAAATTATTTGAAGTTTGGACTAATTTTTTTTTTACAACTGAGGTAGGTAGATACAATTTTTAGAGACTAACGTACCGAAAAAAGGTACCGTTGGGTACCGGTATCGATTCACAGGTACCGGTACCCAACCCTAGTTGGTCGGCAGGTTGGCAGAACACTTCGCCTGCGTCGGTTCTTCCGTGAAAAAAACGCAACTTTCTTCCCGACTCTCTCAGAAGAGTCGCTCCCCCAAAATGTGACACGACCCCCCCTTCTCTCATGTTATCTCTTCTTTACAGGCGCTGTGTGTTTATTCCCCGCTTACTGTAAGGGAACAATGGCGACGCCTTACCAGCGGCTCATCCTTATGATCCCGTCTCCCAGGAGTCCCCCCCCCCCCCCGTCCTGCTCCAGTGTGGAAATGTAGGTCGGCCGCGCAGCGCTTTGGTGGGGCTGTTGTTTGTTTGGTGCGTGTGTGTGTGCGTGTGTGCGTGTGTGCGTGTGTGTGTCTGTAAACTATCTACTGTACCACCAGGCACTTTAGCGTGTTTACGGATGTAACAGTCAGAAAATCCGAGCGGCCTCCTCAAACATCCTCTCGCTTAATGGGACGCTCGACAGTCACACGTCGTCAGGTCTGGTCTCTCCCAGTCCTCTTCTCTCTCCACTCGTCTGGTCTCTCCCAGTCCTCTGCTCTCTCCACTCGTCTGGTCTCTCCCAGTCCTCTGCTCTCTCCACTCGTCAGGTCTCTCCTCCCAGTCCTCTGCTCTCTCCACTCGTCAGGTCTCTCCTCCCAGTCATCTGCTCTCTCCACTCGTCAGGTCTCTCCCAGTCCTCTGCTCTCTCTCCACTCGTCAGGTCTCTCCCAGTCCTCTGCTCTCTCCACTCGTCAGGTCTCTCCCAGTCCTCTGCTCTCTCCACTCGTCAGGTCTCTCCCAGTCCTCTGCTCTCTCTCCACTCGTCAGGTCTCTCCCAGTCCTCTTCTCTCTCCACTCGTCAGGTCTCTCCCAGTCCTCTGCTCTCTCTCCACTCGTCAGGTCTCTCCCAGTCCTCTGCTCTCTCTCCACTCGTCAGGTCTCTCCCAGTCCTCTGCTCTCTGCTCTCTCCACTCGTCAGGTCTCTCCCAGTCCTCTTCTCTCTCCACTCGTCAGGTCTCTCCTCCCAGGCCTCTGCTCTCTCCACTCGTCAGGTCTCTCCTCCCAGTCCTCTGCTCTCTCCACTCGTCAGGTCTCTCCCAGTCCTCTTCTCTCTCCACTCGTCAGGTCTCTCCTCCCAGTCCTCTGCTCTCTCCACTCATCAGGTCTCTCCCAGTCCTCTGCTCTCTCCACTCGTCAGGTCTCTCCCAGTCCTCTGCTCTCTCTCCACTCGTCAGGTCTCTCCCAGTCCTCTGCTCTCTCTCCACTCGTCAGGTCTCTCCCAGTCCTCTTCTCTCTCCACTCGTCAGGTCTCTCCTCCCAGTCCTCTGCTCTCTCCACTCGTCAGGTCTCTCCCAGTCCTCTGCTCTCTCCACTCGTCAGGTCTCTCCCAGTCCTCTGCTTTCTCCACTCGTCAGGTCTCTCCTCCCAGTCCTCTGCTCTCTCCACTCGTCTGGTCTCTCCCAGTCCTCTGCTCTCTCCACTCGTCAGGTCTCTCCCAGTCCTCTGCTCTCTCCACTCGTCAGGTCTCTCCTCCCAGTCCTCTGCTCTCTCCACTCGTCAGGTCTCTCCCAGTCCTCTGCTCTCTCCACTCGTCAGGTCTCTCCCAGTCCTCTGCTCTCTCCACTCGTCAGGTCTCTCCCAGTCCTCTGCTCTCTCCACTCGTCAGGTCTCTCCCAGTCCTCTGCTCTCTCCACTCGTCAGGTCTCTCCTCCCAGTCCTCTGCTCTCTCCACTCGTCAGGTCTCTCCCAGTCCTCTGCTCTCTCCACTCGTCTGGTCTCTCCCAGTCCTCTGCTCTCTCCACTCGTCAGGTGTCTATATGTAGGTGTAGTCTGACGTCACTTTGGTTTGCCCGCGAGGTCCACCCGTATAGGGATTTATCTTTGGGAAAATGGATTATCGGCTATTGTAACAATTCTGCCTCATGAACATTGAAAAGCTTTCCATTTTTGCACAAAACGAGTTCCCTTCCATCACTAACATTATTGTCTAAGCATTTTTGGTTGAAATAAAATTCAGCGATTTATTTTTTAACTATAGTTTATTTTCATGTGGGAATACTTGCCATTTGTGGCCATGGGCTTTGTTCCAACCCTAATTATGATGTGTTTGTCTCTAATATGATGCTACCTTTCCATCCATCCTTGTGTCCTTGCATTGCAGTGTTTTCTGCTGGCAAACGGCTGTGAGAGAGAGGAAGAGAGGAAGAGAGAGAGAGGAAGAGAGGAAGAGAGAGAGAGGAAGAGAGGAGAGAGCGAGAGAGAGAAAGAGAGGAAGATAGAAGAGAGGAGAGAAGGGGGAACTGTGGGATAGAGAGCAGGGCCTTATCCCTGCGACACACACACTCTGATCCCCGGAACACAATAGAGCAAGCTCCCATGCGCCCCCGGGGGCAGCCTGGAAATAATGCCCACAATGCAGCATGTCTGTGACTGTTGGAACCCCCGTGGCCTCGCTGCATGGTCCATCTCGGGAAGCGCACCGTGCCATGGGCACTGCGAAGCCAGGCTGTAATGCCAGTCTATAGATGCCAGTTACTGGTCAAGCCTTGAAGGACTGCGGATGGAACACCAGGATCCTTCACCCCCCCCCCCCCCCCGCCCCTCACCCCACTGCCATTTCTAAAGCCATTGATGTGTCTCCAACTCAATTCATGAGCATTCTGGAATGTTTCAATGCTCTGATTCAAGACAGATGACTGGGCTCTCAAAAGGCTACACTTATCTTCTTAAATCGATATACTGTTTGTACTGGAAGGAAACAAACAAAGTCATACAAAAAAAAAAAAAAAAAAAGATAAAAAGGGGGGCCAGACCTTTATCTTCTCTTATCAATTACAGTGGCCAGATGTGCAGCAGCAGCAGCAGCAGCAGCAACGGTGTCGGGCAGGCTGGTGGTCAAACAAACCAACAACAACAACACTGTGGGAATCCTTATCCAACTCATGGCGGCTTATAGATGGAGCAGATATAACAAGAACCATTCTCACACAACTATAATAAGTCCCACGGTGTCGCTCCCTAAATAAAACAACAATGGCGCGCACACGCACGCACGCACACACACACACACAGCTATCTCTCTCTGTGACTGCGCTCCCCGGCGTGCCCATCATCTCCTCAAAACAGCTCTGATGAGGAAAACTGGGAATTTACCCACAGAAGAAGAAATAAAAGAACAAGTGCATCTGAGGTTCAATGAATAATTCATGAGTCACTGTTTGCGAGATGCTGTGTGGTGTCTCTGAAAAGAGACCGTGTCCCCGTAGATCGGGTCCTGCTGCAGGAAGGGTTTGGGGACGAGGAGGAGACGGCCAGGGAGACGGAGGAACAGCTATCGATTTTCAACTGGGTCGACTCCTCCTAGTCAGTGTCCCAATTATAGCTACACAGCGCCACTCACAGGTCGAATAGGGAATTGCAGCTCTTGAATTTTTTGACATTGTCACCTTAAAAAATAATGTCATATTTTAAAATGTTGAGGAAAAACAGAATAAACTGAACCAAATATAGAATATGTGATGCAATTATGACAGCTAGACCTCGGGCTGACTAAGTGCTCACACCTGAGCTTGATGGAGCAATTAGCACAGCCTCCATTTTTAGATTATAGCTCAGTTCACCCATTGATTGATTGATTGATTGATTGAAAAGTTTATTAACAGATTGCAGAATGGGTACAGTACAGTACAGCTCAATACATACAATTGTTAAGGGGATGCAGACCAGAGAAAGACTTTCGTCTTGTTTACATCAGGGTCCCTCATTTTCAATTCATCATAACATATATGACATACATGACATACAGATAGACAGTACTGCTACATCTATACATTTATGACATATCAGATTTGCAAATACAGTACTGTTTGTGATACAAAAGTGTCCAGAAAAGGAGTGTATATACATTTGGCGTAGAAACTGTACATTGGAGGAGGTTGGTTGGGTGGGGTGGGGTTGGGTGGGTTGGGTGAGGGCTGTACATTGGAGGTGGGGGGGGGGGACACACACACACATTTTACACTGTACATTGGAATATTGACAAAGCCTTACATGGTCATTTACTGTACAACTAGGTTAGGACATTTGTAGGGGCCAGTTTCGAATTGCAGTCTCACGTAGGTGTTTTTTGAGTGTTTTTGAAGGTGGGTAGTGATTCACATTCCTTTACAGCTTTAGGCAGGGCGTTCCACATTTATGTGGCATAATTGCGAAACGTGTTTAGTCCCTTGTTTGAGCCGAATCTGGGTTTTACATGATTTGTGGAGCTCCCTCTGGTGTTGTGATCGTGGTATTCACTGACCTTTGGGAAGTATTTTGACATGTACATGGGTACCTTGGTCGCGTAGTGTATCTTGTAGACCAGGCCCATTGCAAGTTGCTGTACTCTGTCGTCTACTCTAAGCCATCCTAGGTTGTCAAAGTGGGCAGGGGTGAGGTGGGTTCTAGGAGTCAGGTCAAGTAGTAGTCTGACTAGCTTGTTTTGAGATGTTTGTAATTTGTTTTTTAGTGCCTTTGAGGTGCTTTGGTACCATGAGGTGCAAGCATAGTCGTAGTACCCTTGAATGAGTGCTCCTGCTAGAGTCTTCAGGGTATTCTTGTTTACCAGAGAGGAGATCCGGTACAAGAATTGCGTTCGTTGGTTGACTTTTTTTATTACATTGGATGCCATTTTGTCACAGGAAAGATTAGCCTCTAGGATGGAACCCAGGTAGGTAATTTCATCTTTCCTTGTGATAATATTGTCACCCACTGTAACCGAGAAGCCGTCGGTCTTGCTGAGTTTGTTATTTGAACCGAAGAGAATGGACTCTGTTTTGCCCATGTGTAATGATAGTTTGTTGTCGGCGAGCCATATGCAGATTTTGCCTAGTTCCGAGCTGAGGGCTTTTTCAACCTGTAACTTGTTCTTGTCAGAGACCAGCAGGGCTGAGTCGTCCGCAAACAGGAACAAGTTGCAGTCACAAGCTGACGACATGTCATTTGCATAAATTAGGAATAGTAGCGGTCCTAGTATGCTTCCTTGTGGAACACCACAGCTCACTGTGAGGGGGGGGGGATAGGGTACCGTTTACTTCCACCATCTGTTCCCTCCCCTCCAGGTAGGATCGTATCCAGCTCACTGATAAACTATCAAAACCAATTGCTTTTAGCTTGTCAATCAGAATGGTGTGATTGACAGTGTCGAAGGCCTTTTGTAGGTCCAGCATGACCATGCCGCAGTATTTGCCCGCGTCCACCTCTTGTTTGATGTGGTCGTTCAAGTAGAGAAGGCATGTGTCAGTGGAGTGGGATGTTCTGAAGCCAGATTGGAATTCGTAGATTAGATTTTTTTCCGCGAGGTACTTTCCGATCTGTTCGTATACTATTTTTTCCATGACTTTCGAGATGGATGTAAGGATAGAAACAGGGCGGTAGTTATCCGGGTCTAATTTGCTGCCCTTTTTGTGCAGGGGTGTTACTCTCGCAATTTTGAAGTCCTTGGGGACGTGTCCCTGTTTTATGGAGAGGTTTATTATGTGTGTGATGACTGGGGTGATGGCTGCTGCTGAGTCTCTGAGGAATTTGGAGGGGATGTTGTCATGGCCAGTGGCCTTGTTTGGTTGGAGGGCGCTCAGTTTTTTGAGTACCTCATCTGTAGTTACTATTTCCAGTTTGAAGTCGTCTTTGTGGACGCCTAGGTTCTTGTAGTATGCTACTATGTGTTCTACCCCATACTGCCCTGAGTGGGAGGGTAGTTTGTTTACCAGTGTTGTGGCTATGTTTGTGAAGAAAGTGTTTAAGTAATTGGCTACATCCAGCTTGTCTGTGATGAGCGTGTTGTCCGTCTTTATGTTTATGTTTGAGAACCTGGTTGTTTGTTTGTATGCCCTGAAGAAGGCCGAAACATGTTGGTTTTTTAATTGTTCTATTATGAACTAAGCAACTAATTAAAGCTTTTTTTATATACTTGAAGAGTGCCTGGAACTTTTGTTTTTTATAGAATTTATTAATAATCTGGGGCATTATGATATATGATGCATTGAAAATGGGGGACCCTGATGTAAACAAGACGAAAGTCTTTCTCTGGTCTGCATCCCCTTAACAATTGTGTGTATTGAGCTGTACTATATTGTACCCATTCTGCAATCTGTTAATAAAATGTTCAATCAATCAAAGCGGTGGCCTAAAGGTTAAAGCGGGTTTGTGACCGGAAGGTCGCCGGTTCGATCCCCCGGACCGGCAGGACAAATCTGGGCTGGGGAAGTGAATGAATAACTCTCTCCCATACCCTTAACACCAACCGCTGAAGTGCCCTTGAGCAAGTCATTAAACCCCCAACCGCTCCAGTGGAGTTGCTCAGTGGCCAACGGTGTCACACTGTGGTTGTACTGGGAAGCTCCCAGGTGTGAATGGAACTGTGTGAATGTGAAGCAGGGCGTAGCTGAAAAAGAGCATCCGTGCTCAGCGAACCTACCCTGGGTAAATAAAGGTTAAAAAAAGAAATATGACTATTTGACATGTGCGTTTTCCACAGCAAATAAATAGCAGCCCAAGTAAGTGTCAGTGGACACTGGACAGGATTAATATTATAAAACTAAAAACACACTTCTATCAATATGTGAAATAAGATTTTAAAAAGTCTTTTACCATCATGCACTTTGCTACCAAGTAATCTACCTTGCCGATATTACTACCTGCTATGGCAATAATATGTCTCTACTACTATGAACTCAAGACTGTAGCACTCAAGTTCAACACCGTTTGATGAGCAATGTAACTCGAGTTGTACCCGTTCTGCCGACAGAACTTGTAAGTCGCTTTGGATAAAAGCGTTCAGCTAAATGACTAAATGCAATATATCCGGCACTAGGAAAATGTGGACAATCAATTCAAATAATTAAGGAGACCGTTTACAATAGGAAACAGATTTTATTCAGTCGCGTTTCAAATGAACGTAAGCACCATATACAGTATAGAGTGGTGGCGAGGTCACCCTGGCACACAGAGGTCACCCAGAGGTCACGCTGGCACAGACCTTTGGCACCGCTGCTAGCGCCAACACTCACCACAGCAGCACGGTCGCTCTTTTTTGCACATGTACACAGATATATATATAGTTTACAGAAAGCAAACCCAGAGATCTTGTACTTTATAGTAAATAGTTGGATCAAGTGCAGTAATAAAAAGCTTGTGGTGCCTTGAACCAATAAACATCTGCCTCCAGACGAACAGGGGGGGGGGGGGGGGGGGGGGCGTTTCAAAAAGCAGGTTTTACAGACTTTGGGAATCTTTCTCCGTACAGAGGTGTGCCCACGGTGTAGAACCTATATCCCAAGTGCAATTTGACACACCAATGCACCATGTACAAAATAAAGGGGAAAAACAGGAAACTATATCTATTAATTACTGTATGAAATATTCAAATAAATACTGTACATCACTTTTTCTCAGTTATCATCGGGTAACCCTGCTCGCTCCCCCCCCCCAACCCCAAACAAAAGTCTCCAAAAAACAGACTCAGGATTCAAAAGCCTTGTCCCCAAGTGCTCTCACCCCTAGGGGGCGCTGCTGCTCCGCCAGGCGCCTCCCTGCGGACCATAACACCAGGACACCTAGTCATTACGTAACATCTCCCCGTGTGTAACAGTCCTCGGTTAATACCCGCTGCCGGTGCGGCTGGGTACCGGGAAGCGGGGAGCACCGTGTGCCAACCAGGCCACCCCCCCCGGGGTTAAATTTAGCCCGTCTGTACTCGCTGTGCCGGCTCCAGTGTCCCAACGGGCGGTCATCAGCCGCATAGAGGGTGCCCTCTGACTTTTAAGCCGTTTATATAACTCCCCGTTTATTACGGTACACTATGATTTACTCTCGAGCCAAGCACTCCATTAGCACTTTCACTGCCACACTACCAAACGGTTAACCCTTTCACTGCGACACTACACAGAATGTTAACCCTTTCACTGCCACACAACAGCAGGTTAACCCTTCCACTGCCACACTACCGACGGTGATAGTAAAGGGTTAACCTTCTGTAGTGTGGCAGTGAAAGGGTTAAGCAGATTCGAACCGAATATATCAAATATAATGTTTTTCTCACACACACACTGCCAATTCGCTGTTTAGCACTATATAGAAAAGACATATAACGGATTACTAGCCCAAGCCTTTAGGCCCATGCATACATACTTTTTAATATATATATATTTTTTAAATTTTATTTAAAGGGAATGGCGTTTTAACAGTTTCCCCATTTTCTGAACATTCCACATCATTTGACGGTCTGGGGGGCATCAGGGAGGACCTACTTTATCTTCAAGCTCCCTAAGCTCACTTAGGCGTTGTTTCTTAACAAGCCACGGCGAGCTACCGCCCTCCGAGCCTCATCACAACAGCAATAACGACACCAAATTAAAGTCGATTTTGGACAATCTTCAGCAGTGATGAGTTGCCCACTGGAATTCTTTCCCACGGAGGACGTCCATCGCCCCCCCCCCCCCCCAAATATCCTTTTCCCCCCGCGTCCCTAGATGTTTGAAGTGTCGAACGTTGAGAGAGAAAAAAAGAAAAAAGAAAAAAAAGAACGGATGAGTCTCCGCAGCACCATGCATGTCGGCGCCGACCACCTGCGATTCGTTACATTCGTCGTTCAGCAACTCGGCCACAGCGATAACCGCACAAAAAAAGGCACTCACGTGCATGAAAAAATGCATGAAAAAAAAAAACATGAACCGCCCTCGTCTCTTTCTCCACGTTTTCTCAGTACTCGGTTTTCGGCAAAGACGAGACACCACCGCATGGCATTCGAGAGAGAGAGAGAAATAAATAGCCAATCAGATATATCAAAGGCAATTCACAGCATTGGATTAAGAATGTGTCCACTATGTCCCGCCCCCCCCCCCGCCCCCCACCGCCCCTGTTTACCAGCCGGGAGACTTATCCGAAGAAGGGGTCAACGTCCTTCAAGGAAGAGTCGGCAAAGACTCGACAAGTCAATTGCCGGGATGGACTGAAACAGGGGATATGAGTTATTTCAGTGTGTGTGTGTGTGTGTGTATTGTTTGCGTGTGCGTCACAATGGCTTACACGCGTGTCACATGCTACCGGAGACATGTGGTCCATAGGGGGAAGAGGCCCATATACGGGTCTACACGGCACACAGACCCCGACCCCCCCCCCCCCCCCCTCCCTCCCCCCTCAGTCCAGTGGGTCCGTCGTGGATCCATAGAGAGGCTCGCTTTATTTTTGGTCCTTCCCGCCGTTCTGCCGACGGCGCTCGCCCGTTGCTCTTCTTACTCCTCCCACAGCGCTCTCCCACCTCACCGCCGGCTCAGGCGTCCATCTTCTTCAGCTGCTCGTAGGTGAGGAAGAACTGGACGCGTCGCGGGGTTAAGGGCCACAAGAGGAGAGCGGTGGAGAGACGAGAGAGAGAGAGAGGAGAGGGCGAGTGGAAATTTCCACTCGCCAAGAGAGGAATGCGACAGAACTCGCATGGGGGAATTTTTGGCTCTCGCTTTTAGCTTCCACATCAGAGCCCTCATTCAAAACAGTTTCCTGTTACCTCATTCTACTCTAATGCAGCGTTTCCCAAACATAGGGTCGCGACCCAAAATGGGTCGTGGACCCGTTTTTATTGGGTCGCCAATAAAAAAAATTTAAATAAAAAATGTATAAACTTTTCTTTTAATATTTTTTTAATAAAAAAAGCTGTAGATGTGTTGATTCAGTTTAAAATAAGTCAGTACAATTAATCAGAATGTTGCTCAATGTTGGGGTTTAAGGTTGAGGGACGTTGGGAGGGGGTAAGAAATGGAGAGTTGAAAAAAGGGGTGAGAAATAGAAAGGAGAGTAGAACATGTTTGTTCATTTAAAAGTGTTACAAAATTGTATGTACATATGTTATGAGGTGGTGAGCAACTTAACATTGCACTCTGATTATCGCTGTGATGTACTTTTATAATTAAATAAATACATTTCATATACATTTGAAATTCATGGTTTGTTGTGTTCTTTATCAGTAGTTTATAAATGTATGTTATGGCAATTCATGATGTATTTTTGTATGTTTGGGTCCCGGGGGAAACACCAAATTTCTCTTTTGGGTCTCGAGCTGGAAAAGTTTGGGAATCCCTGCTCCAATGTAACAACTCTGTAATCTCATTATGTCACCCGGAGTATTCTGGAACAAATCCCCATTCCCCCCCCCCCCCCCCCCCCCCCCCCGCAGGCTCCCCCCTTCAGCTAATTAGTGATCCCCTACACACCCTCCACATTAATAAAAGGCTAACTGGGGACAGTGGGTTGCGGTCCACAGTGTTTAACCTGGTTACGTAACGGAGTTAAGCTAGCAGTGGTTCTCAAGCCATTCTCACACGAAACCTTTACGTCCCCCAAGTGCACTCGATCAAAAAGACACTCCCAATGAAAGCCGGTCGGCGAGGAGACAGACCGGTGTGCGTTTCATACGGTACGACGAGGGAAGGATACGATGATGTTCCACGGTCCCAGGCGCAACCAGTTGGGGAAGAAGCCCTTGTAGAGAGCCATGAACCCCTCCGACCGCCACGTCTAGGAGGAGAAACGAACGCACGTTAATAAAAAAAAGAAAAAAATTTGTGATTTATCAAGAAATATCTACAGCAAGAATTCTGGGTCTCAATGAATCCAAAATGACAATGTGGTTAGAAGTGGTGGAGAGAATAAAAGCTAGCTTATAATGGTAGTGTCTGGTTAGCAGGGGTGTAAAGTACTTGAGTAATTGTACTTCGTTACAATACTTAAGTACTGTTTTGGGGGATTTGTACTTTACTCAAGTATTATTAGGTTTGTATACTTTGTACTTTTACTCCATTACATTTCAGAGAAAAAAAAACATACTTTTTACTCCTTACATTTAAAATGCAGACCTACAAAGTACAAAGTACAAATCTCACAGGTCCAACCATTTGAATTAGTATATTGTAATTGTTTCTCTGGCCGAACTAACGTTAACGTTATTAATCCTGCGACCGCAGGTAAACAGCCAATCAAATCCCCATCAATGGAACATGAACCCGCCCATACCCATGCTGATTGGTCCTTGTGCAACACTAGAAAGCAGGGATCTTTGATTAAACGCCTGCTATCAGAAGAATAGACAGTCAGATCCACATTATGCTGTGGCTAATATTGTGATATTATTCAGGGTACTCCAGTATGCTGTGGTTAATATTGTGATATTATTCAGGGTACTCCAGTATGCTGTCTTTAATATTGTGATATTATTCAGGATACTCGTATTCTGTCTTTAATATTGTGATATTATTCAGGGTACTCCAGTATTCAGTCTTTAATATTGTGATATTATTCAGGGTACTCCAGTATTCAGTCTTTAATATTGTGATATTATTCAGGGTACTCCAGTATTCTGTCTTTAATATTGTGATATTATTCAGGGTACTCCAGTATTCTGTGGTTAATATTGTGATATTATTCAGGGTACTCCAGTATTCTGTCTTTAATATTGTGATATTATTCAGGGTACTCCAGTATTCTGTCTTTAATGTTGTGATATTATTCAGGGTACTCCAGTATGCTGTGGTTAATATTGTGATATTATTCAGGGTACTCCAGTATGCTGTCTTTAATATTGTGATATTATTCAGGGTACTCCAGTATGCTGTGGTTAATATTGTGATATTATTCAGGGTACTCCAGTATTCTGCCTTTAATATTGTGATATTATTCAGGATAATCCAGTATGCTGTGGTTAATATTGTGATATTATTCAGGATACACCATTCTGTTTTTAATATTGTGATATTATTCATGCTGTGATGTGAATGCAGTCCATGTTAGTTTACCTTCAATGGAGAAGTGCATTAAATAATAAAAAAAAGTGTCCTCTGTTCTTTCATTTCAGCATTGTCTATCGCAGAACACATTCCATTGTGGGCAGAGTGTATGCTTGGTTTCATTCCAGCCTTGCCTAAATACCAGCTGATGATTTCACTAATTGGCTCACCTCTTCAACTAACTCACCTGGTACAATGTATAGTTAAAATAAAAACGTGGCCCACGATGGAATGAGTTTGAGACCCCTGGTCTATCCATTAACAACAAATTTACTTTTACTTTTTAGTACTTAAGTACATTTAAAAGTAGGACTTTTTTACTTTTACTCAAGTGTGTTTTTAGCCAGATACTTTGACTTTTACTTGAGGAGTCAGATTTTGAGACGGTACCCATACTTTCACTTAAGTATAATTTCTGGGTACTTTTTACACCCCTGCTGGTTAGGAGCGAGGGATAATGGAGGTACTATCCAAAGAGGGGTCCGGGAGGGGGGGTTCGAGCTGGAGCATATGTGTGTAGGTTTTTAGATAACAGGTATTAGGGGTATATCCTGTATAAGACATTGGTATAAATGGTAATTTCGTTGGATATACACTGTGTATTAATGCTTGTGTATCTTATCGTGTGTTGTCATGTTTGTTTATATCTGTGTTTAAAAAATTAAAAATTAAAATACAAAAAAAATATATATATATATAATTTCATTCACAAGACCGTTCCTCCTAGAGTCACACTAGAAGCCCTTCCAGACGGCAGAGGACGTCCAGAAGGATCTCCACAAGAGGTCCCCGTCCCGGTCGCTAACGAGGGTCAACCCCCCCGCGAATCAATTCTACGTGGTCAGGAATTAAAATAGATCCTCTTAAATCTTTCTCTTTCCAAGAAAACTCTACTTTTTTTTGGAACTGTACATAGCCATTTTGTTATGTCAATTTTATATACGGTAGTACAATAGCTACATCCTGATCGGCACTGCACACTTTTTAGAACTGTATATAGTCATCTTTATTTTAGTCAATCTTATTCTATGCTAAATTTTATTGTATTGCACTGCACACTTTTTAGAATTGTATATAGTAATCTTATTTTATTCTAAATTTAATTGTATTGCACTGCACACTTTTTAGAACTGTATATAGTCATCTTTATTTTAGTCATCTTATTTTATTCTATGCTAAAATTATTGTATTTTTTTATAATTGGAAGCTGCTATGGTCGAGGGACCACAATAAATAGAATTTCACTCTTCTTGCTGTGAAGTACAGAAATAAGTGACAATAAAGGAATCTGAATCTGAATCTACGACGCACAACCAGAGTACCGTCTCAGTGACTTCATGAATTTAGAATCATGGCGATTCCTAGAGGTTTAGAATTGAAGAACTAACCCATTTTTTTTACTCTTTATTTATTCAAATCAGATGTTGCAGACACAAAAAACTAAAAGCGGCACACTTATAATAATTCAGATTTTCCACCCGCCTGAATATATCACGATGATAAATTCGGCGACTTTCGCCTCGATAATCTCTTAATATGGAGAGGTTAACCCGCACGTGTCGTTACGCACGATTGAGTGTCAAGTTTAACCCATTTAGACCTCAAACCGCCTGCTAATAATGCATTATATAGCCTGCATATACACACGCTAATAACACAGTTCGAGTTATCACCCGAGAGCTATGGGGGCCCCCGAAACCACGCGCCGCCGGATTTTTGTGTGAACTTTTTTTCCTAAAATTGTGGCCGTTTTTCGAAGTCATATTTAGAGGAAATATCATTATGAATAGAGTCTAATACTATTAATGAGTAATGACATCACACAACAGTCTAATCATTAGACTATGTGTGATGTCATTATTCAGTCTCATTCTTAACCATCATTATTTGTTCATTTTCTTTACTAATTTGCATTTTGCATCTGATAAAATACAACAATTTTATTTGAAAAATGAGACAAAATGTGTGAACTGAAAACTAAATATTATCCATTAACAATTTATTTAGGTAACATAAATAATACTAATTCGTACATTGAAAAAATATATATATAAAATATCTTTTTTTAAATGCTTTTTTTGAGAGAACCCCCACAGGTGTTGTTGACTATGGGGGCCCAGACTATCTATCCCCCATTGCCCCCCCCCCCCCCCCCCCCCCCCCCCATAACTCGAACCCTGCACACAAATGTGTTTCCCCGATTTCAATGGGTTCAACTCAAAGAGTCGGAGGGAGGGAGGGAGGGATCTCTACAGATCACTTCTCCGACGGTGGCGGCGGGTGGCAAAAGAAAGACAAGGATCAGCTGACTGACCTGCAGCAGACAGTCCACGGTGCCGCTGTACAGAGCGCCCCCCTTCTGGTTCATCATGCGGGTGCGGACACAGTCCACCGGGTTGGAGGCCAGCGCCCCCGCCAGGCCGCACACGAAACTGGACCTGATGATGGGGACCACGAGGGGAGAGAAGGTCAGAAGAATGGCCACACTTTGCACACCAGAGTTACAACAACATGTCCCGCAATGTTGATCTTGATGTCTAATGCAATGGGAAGAATGTGACTGAACAACATAGATAACCGGGGATTCCTGACTACAGTGATCTGTTCTCCATTCGTATCGGTTTCGTGCCGTCGTAGCTTCTCGATGGGAGACAAAATGGCTGCGGCGTCTGGACCGGAACATCAGATATGCGTTCACATGATGCTAGCAGTCTATATTACTGTATGTTTACTGGATCGAAACATCAGATATGCAAAGGTTTTTTTCAATACATGAAAGAAAATATGATTTGAGAGATATTTGTAAATTTACTGTTCAAAAAGCTAAGAAAGGGATTAAAAGGAGGTGTATTTCTATTATTGGGGTTAACTTGTGGAACAATGCTGATATACAGTTAAGAATGAGTCATTCGTTTTTGGTTTTTAAGAAAATGGTTTGTAAAGCTATTTTTGAAAACTAAAAAAAAAAGTGTTTTTTGCTATTTTCTTTTAGAATACTGTTAATTTTTGTTAAGAATATAGGACAGGCATATATAAGCATTATGCTTCAGTCTGTACCTTTTCAGTCACTGTAAAATCAAATATTGTTAAATGATGGTGTATATTGTATTGTGCGAGATGATGACTGAATAAACTACTACTACTATATGCGTTCACACGAGCAGTCTAGTGTTGTCACGATACTGGAATTTCGACTTCGATACGATACCTTGAGAAGTATCGATACTTTCGATACTTTCAATACCAAAAAAAAAAAAATTATTTTTTTTTAACAAATTTTGCTTTTGTTGCTGGTTGATTCTCCTCAGCTTCTCTCTGGTACTATACGAGAAGATAAATACACTTTTAAAACCCTTTGTTTATCTTTAGATCAGAGAGAGAGAGAAAGAGAGAGTGGCTGCTGGAGATTTTGGTCTACTGAGCGCACCTTCCTAGTTATGACGAGAGAGAGAGAGAGAGAGAGGAGAGAGAGAGAGAGAGAGAGAGAGAGAGAGAGAAAGAGAGTGGCTGCTGGAGATTTTTGGTCTACTGAGCGCACCTTCCTAGTTATGACGAGAGAGAGAGAGAGAGAGAGAGAGAGAGAGATCTCCGGCGATATGCTCGGAGCATTTATTAACGTTACGCGTGTACTGGTGTAGGATGGGCTCCGCTCGACCGAACGTTGGCAACGGGGTAGTTGTGTCGAGTTCATGCGTGTAGTGGGCTCGGCTTGACGTTACTCCGTTTCCATGAAGTAATAGGTGGCCAGCTAGCTAGCATTAAGCTAACGGAGGAACGACAGCTAACGTTAGCTAATAATAGCGTTGTTTACAAACTGAAGACAGGGCTGCCTGCCCGGCTGTGAGGGGGAGGAGGAAGAGAGAGAGAGAGAGAGAGAGATTTCTCCGGAGCTATGGCTATGCTCGGAGCATTTATTAACGTTACATAGCATAGCATAGCTCCGGAGAAATCTCTCTCTCTCTCTCTCTCTCTCTCTCTCTCTCTCTTCCTCCTCCCCCTCACAGCCGGGCAGCGCAGCCCTGTCTTCAGTTTGTAAACAACGCTATTATTAGCTAACGTTAGCTGTCGTTCCTCCGTTAGCTTAATGCTAGCTAGCTGGCCACCTATTACTTCATGGAAACGGAGTAACGTCAAGCCGAGTCCACTACACCAGTACACGCATGAACTCGACACAACTACCCCGTTGCCAACGTTCGGTCGAGCGGAGCCGGAGCCCATCCTACACCAGTACACGCGTAACGTTAATAAATGCTCCCGCCAGCTGGTACCGATACTGCAGAAAGTATCGGTACTTCAGGAAATGAGTATTGAAGCCGTTTTAAATATTCAGTATCGATATGTATCGATACTTCGATATTTTTGACAACACTAGAGCAGTCTAAATGGTCAATTATGTATTTAATATAATGATTTTATAATAATAATAATAATGGATTCGATTTAATATAGCGCTCTTCGTGACACCCCAGAGCGCTTACAGAGTCCATTATTCGTTCATACACAGTCATACCGGTGGTGGTAAGCTACAATTGCAGCCAGAGCTGCCCTGAGGCAGACTCACGGAAGCGTGGCAAATAATCATCGCCTACGGCCCCTCCGACCACCACCAACATTGATTCACATGCATACACATTCATACAAGGCAAGTAGGTTAAGTGTCTTGCCCAAGGACACAACGGCAGTGGGATGGACATGGGCTTGAGCGGGATTCGAACCACCAACCCTTCGATCATTGGATGACCCGCTCTACCCCTGAGCCACGCCGCCCCACAAATTTTATCCAAAGGGCTTTACACATTTTGTTCCTCACATTCACACACAGCGACGGCGGAGGCAACCATGCAAGGTCCCAACTAGGGATGCCCCGATCACGTTTTTTGCCACCGATACCGATCACCGATCGTCTTGAGCCATATCGGCCGATACCGATCCGATATCGATCGTTTTTTATTACAAAAAAGCTTTATAATAATTTTATATAATTTTTTTTTTATAAAATATATATATTATATAATCATACTTGTAGTTGTATTATCTGCGAGACATCGCCACCACGCAACAAGTCAAAATGCTCGCTATCTGCAACCAGCTCCACTGTCTGTGTGTACTCGAGTAGCCTCCAGCTATGGCCAGGATTCTCCGGAGCTGCAGCTGGACCCTATTGATTACATTCAACATGCCCTCAGCTCGAATACGCATCGAATCAGTGTCATAAGACATTGATATCAGGAGCTATCTGTAGCTACTGCTAGCCGGCTATATAACATTAAGACAACGCCTCAGTGAGTAAATAGTTAACTGGGTCATTTTGTAACGGTAGCTAACGTTAGCTCACGGAGGTCCCAGTGTCGCACTAGACTAGACTATACTAGTGTTTACAGTACACGGGTGCGGGAGGGGCTGGAGGAGGAGGAGGAGCAGACGCCGCTGCTCTCTCCGTGTGTCTGAGACAGAACTCAGCGAGTGAGATCTCCGCTCAGAATTGGATCATGTTTTTCGATCGGTTTTGACGATCGGCGAAAATAAAGCATTATCACCGATCACCGATCGCATATTTATACTGATTATCGGCCGATACCGATCGGTGGCCGATCGATCGGGGCATCCCTAGTCCCAACCCACGCATCGGGAGCAATTGGGGGTTTACAGTCTTGCTCAAGGACACTTTGACACACGCTGCCCAGGAGGAGCAGGAATCGAACCAGGAACCAGGCGACCGAGCCACAGTTGCCCCTACACACTATGTTCACTGGACCAGAACATCAGAGTTATGTTCACATGCTAGCAGTCTACACACAATGTTTACCAACAACACCGTTACAGTGTGTGTGTGTGTTTAGCGTTGCGCCTCTGTAAATATATTTGTTACATTAGCAAAACGTTTTGTTTATTGCTTTAGCGTTAAAATATAGTTTTCTTTTGTCTCACACAAATAGCCTCCTGCTTAAAATAAGGACAATGGCAGATATATATATAAACACGTCAAGTTGATGCGTTTTCTTTAACACGGAACCGGCTCGAATCTGAGTCTCGATGGTCGTGTGAATACCACCAAGGTCAGTGAATTCCACGACCAGGGGAGCTCCACAAATCATGTTAAACCCAGAATCGGCACAAACAAGGGACTAAACACGTTTCGCAATTATGCCACATCAATGTGGAACGCCCTACCCACAGCTGTAAAGGAATGTGAATCACTACCCACCTTCAAAACCGCTCTCAAAGAGCACCTACGGGAGGCTGCTATTCGAAACTGGCCGCTGTAAATATCCAACCCCCCCCCCCCTCCAATGTACAGTTTATTCCCCTTCAAATATATATATAATCTCTTTTAGAAACTGTCTCTTAAACAGTACTGTATATCTGTATATGTCGTGTATGTCATAAATGTTACGATGAATTGAAAACAGGGGACCCTGATGTAAACAAGACGAAAGTCTTTCTCTGGTCTGCATCCCCTTAACAATTGTGTGTATTGAGCCGTACTGTATTGCACCCATTCTGCAATCTGTTAAATAAAGTTTTCAATCAATCAATCAATCGTCGACTCACACGAAGTGCGTGTAGACCGTGTCGCCCATGTGGCCCGACAGGATCAGATGCTTCTTGGTGATGTCATAGACGGGAAGCTCCACCCCCACCACGATGGCCGCCCTCTGGGCCGTGAGAGACACGCCCTGTCAGGGACGAGAGAGAGAAAGAGAGCATTTTATTCAGCGAACGCATTCCGACCGGTGGATTCAAGCAAAGCGCTGTAAATGCAACAGAGGTGCGAGGTCCGTACCTTCCAGAGGCCGCGCGTCCCCTCCTCCTGGTAGATGGTCATGAAGTTACCCATCATACTGCCCTGGATCACTCTGCCTTGGGCCTGCATGCGGATCTGGAGGAGACAAGAGACGGGGACGATTATTACACAGAATCTGGAGGAGACGAGAGACGGGGACGATTATTACACAGAATCTGGAGGAGACAAGACTATTACACAGAATCTGGAGGAGACGAGAGACGGGGACGATTATTACACAGAATCTGGAGGAGACGAGAGACGGGGACGATTATTACACAGAATCTGGAGGAGACAAGACGATTACACAGAATCTGGAGGAGACAAGAGACGATTACACAGAATCTGGAGGAGACAAGAGACGATTACACAGAATCTGGAGGAGACAAGAGAGACGGGGACGATTACACAGAATCTGGAGGAGACAAGAGACTATTACACAGAATCTGGAGAAGACAAGAGACGATTACACAGAATCTGGAGAAGACAAGAGACGATTACACAGAATCTGGAGGAGACAAGAGACGGGGACGATTACACAGAATCTGGAAGAGACAAGAGAGACGGGGACGATTACATAGAATCTGGAAAAGACAAGAGACGAGAGACGTTTACACAGAATCTGGAGGAGACAAGAGACGGGGACGATTACACAGAATCTGGAGAAGACAAGAGATTGAGACGATTACACAGAATCTGGAGGAGACAAGAGACGATTACACAGAATCTGGAGGAGACAAGAGACGATTACACAGAATCTGGAGGAGACAAGAGACGATTACACAGAATCTGGAGGAGACAAGAGACGATTACATAGAATCTGGAGGAGACAAGAGACGATTACACAGAATCTGGAGGAGACAAGAGAGACGGGGACGATTACACAGAATCTGGAGGAGACAAGAGACGATTACATAGAATCTGGAGGAGACAAGAGACGATTACATAGAATCTGGAGGAGACAAGAGACGATTACATAGAATCTGGAGGAGACAAGAGACGATTACATAGAATCTGGAGGAGACAAGAGACGGAGACGATTACACAGAATCTGGAGGAGACAAGAGACTATTACACAGAATCTGGAGGAGACAAGAGACAATTACACAGAATCTGGAGAAGACAAGAGACGATTACACAGAATCTGGAGGAGACAAGAGACGATTACACAGAATCTGGAGGAGACAAGAGACGATTACATAGAATCTGGAGGAGACAAGAGAGACGGGGACGATTACACAGAATCTGGAGGAGACAAGAGACGATTACACAGAATCTGGAGGAGACAAGAGACGATTACACAGAATCTGGAGGAGACAAGAGAGACAGGGACGATCACACAGAATCTAGAGGAGACAAGAGACGGGGACGATTACACAGACAGCCAAATATGCACTCATTAGGGATGTTAGTGATGTTGTACTGACTGAATGTCATGTTAAGTGTGGTCATGTCAGTGATGTCAGTTTTTATGAATGAACGTTGTAAGGTCCGTTTTGCGTTTTTTTTCTTATGTTAGGACTACGGGTGGAAATTAGCCCTGTGCTATTCCCGGCATATTTACATCCTTATCATGCTGTGATGTTATGCATACACTCATGTAAATGATGTTCATTAATTTGCATTGTCCTTAATAAACAAATCTTAAAAAACGATTACATAGAATCTGGAGGAGACAAGAGACGGGGACGATTACACAGAATCTGGAGGAGACGAGACAGGGATGATTACATAGAGAGGCAGAAACAATAGCCGCGGAGCAGGATATGTTGGCTGCATTATGTCGTTATTGGGAGTGAAATGTTTTTTTTTCTTTTTTTTTTTAACAAGTAAAAATTCAGTGATTACATTTCCATAACTGAATAAACAAACCGTCCTCGGGGGAACACCGGGTCCACGGGACGCCGTTTGAAGCTAGAGGGTGACCTGCAGAGAGACTCTTTCACTGTTGTTGTTGTTGTTCATAATACAGTATAATAATAGGAGAGAACGGGGTTGGTTGTCACACTTTTTTACCTCAATAGTCATTCCTACATTCAATTGAAGCTTAAAGGATAACTCCACTATTTTGGGAAATTAGCTTATTTAACATCTTCCCTGGAGTTAGACAAGAAGATACATACGTTTTTTGTCTCTGTGCGTGCATTTTAGCTTTGGGAATAGACGCTCCGTTAGCATAGCTTAGCTTCATCACTGGAAGTGAGGCAGGACAGTAGCCTTACAGTGCCTTACAGTGTATTGCAAGGTCTGACATTGACCAAACTTGATATGCATGACCTTGGTGGGCTCTAGGTCAACTCCTGCAAAGGGGGTCAATGTCAGACTTTGCAATCAAAAGTTAGGGGGCTAATAACCCTTGCCATAATTTCAGTGCGCCCCCTAACTTTTGATTGCAAGGTCTGACATTGACCCCCTTTTCAGGAGTTGACCTAGAGCCCACCAAGGTCATGCATATCAAATTTGGTCAATGTCAGACCTTGCAATACACTGTAAGGCACTGTAAGGCTACTGTCCTGCCTCACTTCCAGTGATGAAGCTAAGCTATGCTAACGGAGCGTCTATTCCCAAAGCTAAAATGCACGCACAGAGACAAAAAAGGTATGTATCTTCTTGTCTAACTCCAGGGAAGATGTTAAATAAGCTAATTTCCCAAAATAGTGGAGTTCCCCTTTAAGATGTTGGCTTGAAATGTGTATCCCTCTCATTTTCCAACGTATTGTAACAAAGAGGAAATTATTACCCATCATAGACACTCTGACACATTACGGGGACGGTTGTCACACACTATGGGGTTGTTTGTCACAATGTGTTTTAATGGGAAAAAAAATCTTTAAAAGAAGGCAAGAAGGCCATTTGTAACTTAATGCATCTTAACATGAACATAAACAGGAAACGCATATTTAGGTCATCCTATATAACAAAATAAGAACTAAATAGGCCTAACAATATAATAGCCTACACTCATTCACTATCGGAGTTACAGTGATGGCAAATGTAGGGTCTGGGCACTCCAACTAAGCAGAGCTTGTGTGCCCACTGGTTGCACATCCAACACTTCTCCCATACCTCCCTTGAACGGCTGTGGGAGAACGTTTCCATACAAACCAAACAAGAACAATCATCTTCATCTGATGAAGACTCCTCCTGTCTCTTTCTTTTCTGTTTCTTCTTCTTCTTGCTGGCTGCCTTTTCCAACTGGGGTGGAGTGCACTGGGATGTACTAGGCTTGGTAGGTGGTCTAGGCTGGGATGTACTAGGCTTGGCAGGTGGTCTAGACTGGGATGTACTAGGCTTGGCAGGTGGTCTAGGCTGTGATGTACTAGGCTTGGTAGGTGGTCTAGACTGGGATGTACTAGGCTTGGTAGGTGGTCTAGGCTGGGATGTACTAGGCTTGGTAGGTTGTCTAGGCTGGGATGTACTAGGCTTGGCAGGTGGTCTAGGCTGTGATGTACTAGGCTTGGCAGGTGGTCTAGGCTGGGATGTACTAGGCTTGGCAGGTGGTCTAGGCTGGGATGTACTAGGCTTGGTAGGTGGTCTAGGCTGGGATGTACTAGGCTTGGCAGGTGGTCTAGGCTGGGATGTACTAGGCTTGGCAGGTGGTCTAGGCTGGGATGTACTAGGCTTGGTAGGTGGTCTAGGCTGGGATGTACTAGGCTTGGTAGGTGGTCTAGGCTGGGATGTACTAGGCTTGGCAGGTGGTCTAGGCTGGGATGTACTAGGCTTGGCAGGTGGTCTAGGCTGGGATGTACTAGGCTTGGCAGGTGGTCTAGGCTGGGATGTACTAGGCTTGGCAGGTGGTCTAGGCTGGGATGTACTAGGCTTGGTAGGTGGTCTAGGCTGTGATGTACTAGGCTTGGTAGGTGGTCTAGGCTGGGATGTACTAGGCTTGGTAGGTGGTCTAGACTGGGATGTACTAGGCTTGGCAGGTGGTCTAGGCTGGGATGTACTAGGCTTGGTAGGTGGTCTAGACTGGGATGTACTAGGCTTGGCAGGTGGTCTAGGCTGGGATGTACTAGGCTTGGTAGGTGGTCTAGGCTGGGATGTACTAGGCTTGGTAGGTGGTCTAGACTGGGATGTACTAGGCTTGGTAGGTGGTCTAGGCTGGGATGTACTAGGCTTGGTAGGTGGTCTAGGCTGGGATGTACTAGGCTTGGTAGGTGGTCTAGGCTGGGATGTACTAGGCTTGGTAGGTGGGCTGGGGTGCATTGGGCTCTGCTCGGTCTGTCCTCAGCTCATCCATCACCTCCTCCAAGTCGGTGAAGAAACTGCCCACGTTGTGCTCATTAAAAGCACTTGTTGTGCTCATTAAAAGCACTGGCATGTGCTTGTCACATGCGACAACCAACCCCAAAGAGAATGTGACGACCAACCCTAACTGGAATGCCTTGCTAGTATCAAGGCTAACAACCATCTAAAAACGGGTTAGTTAGCCAACAACACAATCTAAACCATAGCTTTCCCTTCACGCTTGAGGGTAATAATTGTTTCATTATAAACCCATTGTGTAAAAGCCTAGAGAAGAAGAATACAGAGGAGCTGAATATTTACAATTCCACATGAAAAACACAAAAAGGTCCTCTCACCTCAAGTTCAGCCGTCTTACTCCAAAGAAGACTATGTAGGTGAGCGCTCATCCCAATTCTGAAAACGTCCATACCAAAATATGGGTGACGTTGCCTTTTGGTGGCGAAATATAATGATTGTGACAACCAACCCGCGTGACAACCAACCCCGTCCTCCCCTACTATATATACACAGTATATACGCAGGGCCTACCACTTAGTTTACAATACAAAAGAAGGCTTAGATTTAAGTTTAAGTTTGTTTATTTATTTTTTACCCAGGGACAGTACTAGATGTGTTTCAATCTTGGGAGTTAAATTGTGGAATAGTCTTAGTGACGGGTTGAAGTTGTGTACTTCTCAGGGGAGATTTAAAAAGGCCCTGAAGGATAAAATAATTCAGCAGTACAGTTTTGAGTAAAACATCAAACTTTTTTTCTCTTAAAAAAAGGACAAAAATAAAATGATATCTTGCGGCATATTTTACGTTTTTCTTTCTTATATTAAAGTACATTTACTTTTTAAGAATTGTAAAGGATAGGCAAAAATAAGCATGTGCTTCAGCCTATTCCTTTTTTCGGTCATTGAGTTTGGATTTTGTGTGCGAGCTTACTTTGAATATGTACATTTGTGATTTTTTCTTTTCCCTTTGAAAGTCCACACGTGTGTGTTTTTGATTTATCTGTAAACAAAGACCGAAAATAAAACTATTCATCATTCATCATCCTCAGTTTCCACATCAATGTAAATGTGCCAGATTTTTAGCTAAAGAGCTAGTTTCCATCTGCAGTCCCTGCCTACCATGCATGTATTTAGTTCACATCGCCTCAATGAGATATAGTTTTGCCGCGTGTGGTGGTGACATAAGACAATAGTTTGTCCAGAACGGATTGTTCTGTCATTTTGTCCTTTGAAAATCACACAACCGTCAAGCTCAGTCACACTCACAATCTGTCTGCACTAGTGGCCAAGAAGGAGCGCATGATGACTTGGCACAGCGTCAGCACACTGGGACCAACACACTCCCAAACTGCACACACACACACACACTGCAGCAGCACACTGGGACCTACACACTCCCAAACTGCTCACACACACACACACTGCATCAGCACACCGGGACAAACGCACATACACACACACAGTACAGAGATAGTCATCATGCCTACAAGAGCATGAGGTGAGGAGTAATAAGCTCGGGTACATTTGTACTAGGGATGTGCGTTGCTTTGACATTTAAGAATGATTAAGTGATTAAAGATTAAAGGCGAGGGGGGGGGGGGGGGGGGGGGTGTTGTTGTTTGCAGTAAGAAGAACCATTGACATTAGTAACGTTGTGCCTGATGACCATACGGGAGATCCGACAGGCTAAATGGGGGTAGCATCAACAAGACCACAGTCCAACCACTGAAACAAGAGTTATTTCAACAAACCCACCGTGCAGACGTATCAAACCGGAGAATCTAGAGGAGACAGGACAGGAACTAGTACATGGAATCTATCCGCAGTATATCACAGTAATCGTTTTAATCTCGATTGTCTTAGTTTTCATGGGGAAGAAACACAATTGTAATTGAAGTTGAAAAACTAGATTACAATCGCCCTGGCCCTGCAGCTGGGCAGGCAGCACTAGTTAGCAAACGCTCATAGTTTGAAACGTGGATCACTGTCATGGACCGATATAAATCCACAGACAACAGTGGCGCTCTGCCGAAGCGTGCCATGTAACAGCAGGACTCAATCTTCTCCAAGCGGCGATGAGAAGTAGTAGACGTTAGCACGTTGCCGACAACACGGATAGTAGCTACTAGGGCTGTACCGAAGAGTTCGAACTGCTTCATCCATAACGTTGACATTCAAATTCTAAATCAACATTTGAATTATTTTTTTTATTTCTTATTTTATTCTGTTTAAACCAGTGGGGTTTCTCTTCACAGTTGCAGATAAAGATTATAGGCTACACTAATACTATACTATTATAGTATATGACTAGTCATCACATTTTTAATAAAACATTTAGCCTGTCTGCATCCGCTTGGCGCTCCATCAAGACGTCACCATCACGTTCGTACCAGCCGTGCCCTTATTGGATTATTTATGTTGACGAAACTGACAAGTTATATTCATTAAAGAAAGTTGATCTAATAAAAAATAACAACGAATTTAATCAGATTAATCACTTTATTCAAATTGAGGATTTTGTTTGAGGATATTCATTAAATTTCTCTTATTTCTTTTTAAATAAAGAAATTATTTGATTATGTCAAATCTCCCCTACTACCCCGTCTCTGCCACGATGTAAAGCTGACCTGGTGGCATTTGTTACTCTCCTGGCTAGATGTCTCATTTTACTGCATTGGAAGTCACCCACTCCTCCATCTCAGGCTCAGGGATATTTTGCACTTCCTTAAGATGGAGAAAATAAGGTGTCATAAGGGGTTCTACAGCTAGATTTTATAAAACATGGGGTCGTTTCTTTTAGGGATGTCCGATATTATCGGCCTACCGATATTATCGGCCGATATTGGCATTAAAATGTGATATCGGTATCGGTTTTAAAAAATATATATATATATATTTTTTTTTACATTTCTATAACCTTTATTTACCCAGGCAAGCAAGTAAGAACAAATTCTGATTTTATTTATAGTCAAAAGTATGCATAATGTTGTGTTAATTCCACAACAAGAGATATGTAATGTTAATTACCTGAAATTATTCCGTTTTTTGGGGCGGGAAACCCTGAATATATCGGTATCGGTTGATATCGGTATCGGAAATTAAGAGTTGGACAATATCGGTATATCGGTATCGGTAAAAAAGCCAATATCGAGCATCCCTAGTTTCTTTACTTATGTTGGGGAACAAGGTTCAATCGACCCCCCATAAATAATGCTCACTTCTAGCCTAGCACTGTCCAGTCGATTGACCTACATGTGCAACCTGATGTTTACCTTCTCACTTAAAAAAATAAAAATATGTGTTCCATTCCTCTATTTCTGCTGTACAGTCCTTGTCCTGAGTGTACATATCTGTTTAATTGACTATGTCCGAAACAATATCTATATTTATTTTGTGGTGTACTCGCTGTAGTCTATATATTCAACAGACCTATACTTTGACTACTTATACGTAGCTTTGTGCAATATGTATATTATTTACATTCAACAGACCTATATTTTGTCTATTTATACATAGCTTTGTGCAATACGTATATTGTTTATATTCAACGGATCTATATTTTGACTAATTATACGTAGCTTTGTGCAATGTGTATATTGTTTACATTCAACAGACTTATATTTTGACTACTTATATGTAGATATGTGCAATACGTCTGGCATATATGTGTACAGTTTGACCTTGTGCTCATCTCATATTGCAACGAAAAACCCCAATAAACAAATAATATGACGACTATTAAAAAAATTCAATAGAAGCTTAAAAAAAAAAAAAAAAAAAAAAATGACATTTGGTACAGCCCTATCGTAGCTACAGAGAGGAGGGTACACCATCATTTTGCAGACAGTACATCACCCGGTGTACCCCTAGACTACACTACCGAGAATGAGAAAGCCAGCTGGTTGAGTACATTAGAGGGTAAAACACCGGTGGGGGCAACAGGCAGGCACAGGCAGGCTAGCTACAGAGGGGGCG
Source organism: Notolepis coatsorum (assembly GCF_963971535.1). Lineage (NCBI taxonomy): Eukaryota > Metazoa > Chordata > Actinopteri > Aulopiformes > Paralepididae > Notolepis > Notolepis coatsorum. Next base: position 14,889,259 of record NC_140168.1, on the reverse strand, counting down.
TGTCCTACAGGCAGGCAGGGGCTAGCTACAGAGGGGGCGTGTCCTGAGAACCACAGAGCCAGCTGGGGAGTGCGTTTGAGAACAAACCAACGGTGGGGGCAGCGGGCAAGTGGCGTAATGGAGGGTTTGTCCCGAACACGGTAACAACCCTGGTGACGAGACACACAAAACAAACAAGAGACAGACCAACACACACGTGATCATATTCATACGTCGAGCATATCTTTTACAGAACACTATGTGAGTCCTAGTCTATGAATAACCCACAAGTGTTGTGTAGATAATATCATATTGACATCACATGATCATACATAACTCTGGCAAACCTACTGCTCTCACATGCATTGTGACTTATTAAAACTAGTAAACCTATCCTCAGAATGCATTGTGACTTATTAAAACTAGTAAACCTATCCTCAGAATGCATTGTGACTTATTCTAACTTACCAAACCAACCAGCCCTTACTGTGACTCATCAAACCTGGTCCTAATCCAAGCTGCCCTGCATTGTACTCACCATTGTGCATTATATTCAAAAGTGAACTGGACTTCCTCATGCGCACGTCGGCTCAGTCATTGGTATGTTTTGATTCACAAGGCCATTCTTGGTAATGGTTCCGATTTATTTATTGTCTGCACTTTGCGGTTTTCCGCACCTACTACAGTACATGGAACAATCTCCAGTCCGATCTGAAGATCCAAAGCTTGGTAACACTGAATGTATTTAAGGCTATGGTGAAGCCTATTGTAACCACGTTTTCTGTGTGCAGATGTTTTGTTTGACCATTTTGTAACGTTGCTTTTGTCTGTAGTGTCCATGTGTGTATGTTGCAACTTTGTGTTGCTGCTGTTTCTTGGCCAGGTCTCCCTTGTAAAAGAGATCCTGGATCTCAATTGGGACAAACCTGGTTAAATAAAGGCTAAATAAAAAATAAAATAAAAATTGTGACTTATTAAAACTAGCAAACCTACTGTCCTCACATGCATTGTGACTTATTAAAACTAGCAAACCTACTGCTCTCAGTCTCGCATGCATTGTGAGTTTTTTTTTATCTACTTTTTCTCCCCATTTTTCTATTTTTCTCCCGTCCCCAATTTCGTATTATTGTCCAATTCTACCCTCCCCTGTCTCGAACGTTGTTAGGCCATGCCTCCCACAGGCCGGCTGCAATGTGGACCAAGCCTTGCATCACGTGTCCCCTCCGGTACTCGAGGAGGCAGCCGTCGCATCTTTTCACCTGCACAGCGCTATCTCTCAGCGGCGAGGGTCTGCGTGGGAGGGACACGCCGCCCTCGTCGCTTCCTGATTCTACTGCGCAGGCGCACCAACCGACCTGTAGGAGTCGCTGTCCACAACGTCCGATCCCCACCCACCAGCTTCCCACCCCCTAATACTGCCAATTGTATTAGTATGAACGACCAGCCAAGCTGGTAGCAACGCCGAGAGCTGGGCTCGAACCCAGCATCTCCTGCGTTGGTGGCGAGCGCCTTGCCCACTGCGCCACCTAGCCGCTTGCATTGTGAGTGAGTTATTAAAACTAGCAGACCTACTGCTCTCACATGCATTGTGAGTTATTAAAACTAGCAGACCTACTGCTCTCACATGCATTGTGAGTTATTAAAACTAGCAGACCTACTGCTCTCACTTGCATTGTGAGTTATTAAAACTAGCAGACCTACTGCTCTCACATGCATTGTGACTTATTCTAATTGACCAAACCAACCAGCCCTTACTGTGACTCATCTAACTTGGTCCTAATCCAAGGACAGTTGATTTTTTTCCCCAGCTGTATCTGAGCAAAACAAGTCTAAACGTGTTCTGTTGAATAGGGACGACTTTATACCACTTCTACCAACCACACTACCAAAAGGGTCAACCCTTTCACTGTGACAATACAGAAGGTTAAGCCTTTCACTGCCACACGACAAAGAGTTAACCGTTTCACAACCACACTACAGAAGGTTAACCCGTTCACTACCACACTACCAAAAGGGTTAACCCTTCCACAACCACACTACAGATGGTTAACCCTTTCACTGCCACACGAGAAAGGGTTAACCCTTTCACAACCACACTACATAAGGTTAACCCATTCACTGCCACACGACAAAGGGTTAACCCTTTCACAACCACACTACAGATGGTTAACCCAGACTGTTAACCCTTTCACTACCACACTACAGACGGTTAACCCTTTCACTGCCACACGGCAAAGGGTTAACCATATCACAACCACACTACAGAAGGTTAACCCTTTCACTACCACACTACAGACGGTTAACTCCCTTCACTACCACACTACCCGGTAGACGGTAGTGAAAGGGTTAACCTTCTGTAGTGTGGTAGTGAAAGGGTTAACCTTCTGTAGTGTGGTAGTGAAAGGGTTAAGATGGACGTCTACAGTAAAAAGTCATCACGCTCAAACACACGTGAAACACACACACAGCCCACGTCACGACTCAGTTATGCAATACAGCCACTTCTTCTGTAGACACACCTTCTCCCAAGAACAACAACTTTTAGCAGAGTCTCTGAACGGCCCGCAGCATTCAAAAGTCGTTCAAAGTGCACTTGCATGCATTTACAGGATAGTTGTGTCAGTGGATTGTGTTGGGATTATTTATAACTAGTTTTTCCTGAACGGCACACTTTTTTAGAACTGTATATATATATAGAGTCATCTTTATTTTTGTCATCTTATTTTATTCGATGCTAAATTATTCCAAGGTTCAAAACAAATATGGGCAAATGTTCTTTGAAATTCTGGGGAGTCACAAATTGGAATTTGCTACCTTCACAGCTAAAATGCATCAGTAGCCGATTTTAAGAAAAAAAGTTAAATCATGGCTCCTCGACAATGTCAAAAACTAGATTTTAAAATGCATGAAAATGTTGCCCGATACACATTGTTGCCTGTGTGGCTACGTTTGTACTGCATTTAAAATGTTCATGTCTATGTAGTTTGTCAAATTGTTATTTATGGTCATGTTTTGTATTGCTTGTCTGTCTGAGACCAAGGACCACAATGGAAATAAGTCTTGACTTTTTTTGTGTAGCATCCTTGACGTTTTTCTGGATTTAAAAAAAAAGATGCAACCCTTTCACTACCACACGACAGAAGGTTAGCCCTTTACTATCACACAACCGACGGCGATGCTCCATCATTAGCTCCGCATTCTGTATCGTCACAGCAAAAGGGTTAACCGGCTGTCGTGTGGCAGTGAAAGGGTTAAATGTATTGTATTTTTTATTATTGGAAGTTGCTATGGTCACTCTTCTAGCTGTAAAGTACTGAAATAAGTGACAATAAAGGAATCTGAAGTCTGATCGCGTGTCTTTTGGCCCAGTGTTGAATCAGATCATCGTTACTGTTGACAGCTGTTTGTTTTGGCCGGGAGACACAGAGATTCAGCTGAACCGGTTCTCCTGCCTGAGGCCTTGTGGGCTGTATGTGGGGGCAGCGGTGGCCTAATCAATGGCTAGAGAAGCGGGTTTGTGACCAGAAGGTCGCCGGTTCGATCCCCGGAGGCCGGCAGGAAAAATCTGCCGCTGAAGTGCCCTTGAGCAAGGCACTTAACCCCCAACTGCTCCAGTGGAGTTGCTCAGTGGCCAATGGTGTCACACTGTGGTTGTACTGGGCAGCTCCCAGGTATGAATGGAACTGTGTGAATGTGAAGCAGGGCATAGCTGAAAAAGAGCATCTGTGCTCAGCGAACCTACCCTGGGTAAATAAAGGTTAAACAAACAAACAATGTGCTTGTCTGCAGGAGGATACACTCAAAACATATCCAGAGAGAGAGAGAGTGAGTGAGTGAGTGAGTGAGTGAGTGAGTGAGTGAGTGAGTGAGTGAGTGAGTGAGTGAGTGAGTGAGTGAGTGAGTGTGTGTGTGAGAGCTACCTTCAGGACATCAGTGGGGTTGGCAATAGTGGAGGAGATGACTCCGGACAGAACACCACACATTGCATTAGTCAGCAACGTCTCATCTGAAAGAGGAAGAGCCATACTGTAAAACAAGCCTCAGGGATCAGAAATATGCAATATTGAAAGTTGACAGTTCCTCTTCGTGGTTCGATGCACACACACACTCATGAGATAAAACTAAAGATGCACAGATAGCCTACCACCGCGATTGGAGGATCAAGAAAAGGGGGCGGGTTTGAGATAAGTCAATTCTGAGGCGGTATCTCCAATAGTGATCGTCCAACACACTGCATACAATCCAATACAATCGCTTTTACTGAACAGTACTACAGACTGTTACGTTTGGCATCATTGGACAGAAATTATTGAGATGTGATGAATCTTTCTACATCAGAAATGGAATAAGCTTCTATATTCCAAAGATTCTGAAAATCCAGTCACTTTGATTTTCTAAGATGCAACACGTGATTCTCATGACAAAGATTGTGTAAGCCAAGAAGTGCCGTTTCTGGGTGGTTTATAGGTATAAAAAAGCGTTAACCGGCTTGGGGGAAGACGTGGGGGGGGGGGGGGGGGGGAAGGGGCAGTGGACACTCATGCCAGTACCTCGGTCACGGGTAACGACAGGATATACCTAGCAGAATGCATGTCTTTTTATAGCGTAGGGGAAAGCGGAGAACCCGGAGAACCCGGGAGGCGCGGGTTGTTGCAGGAAGACCACGCTGGAAGCTGTGGAGCATGAGAGCTATAGGGTTGGGTACCGTTCACATTTGAACCGATACCGGTGCCTGTGAATCGATGCCCAACGGTACCCTTTTTCAGTACTTTTTAGTCTCTAAAAATGTAATCTACCTGTATATACTCTCTTTTTCAGAATCACAAACGGTACTGTATTTGTAGATCTGGTATGTCATAAATGTATAGATGTAGCAGTACTGTCTATCTGTATGTCATGTATGTCATGTTATGATGAATTGAAAATGGGGGACCCTGATGTAAACAAGATGAAAGTCTTTCTCTGGTCTGCATCCCCTTAACAATTGTGTGCATTGAGCCGTACTGTATTGTACCCATTCTGCAATCTGTTAATAACATTTTCAATCAATCAATCAATTTGGTCACAGACAAATGTCCCGACTTTACGAGTTGGCGAGCACCGACCCAACGCACCATCAGCGCTCCAGTCTCTCTCTGGATTGGCTCAAGTCTCCAATACCGTCTCAGCGCGATGATCGACGCCAACAGATCCTGTCCCACCGTCTACAACGTGGCGTTTAGAAGAAACGCTGTCCTATCATCATTCTAATGCACGTTTTATTCATCCGTCTCCACTGCCCAGTAGGCTGCCCTCCAAACAATACAGAGGAAGTATCTACCTACCTCAGTTGTAAAAAAATTGTCCAAACTTCAAATAATTTATCATCATTATTATTTATTTAGAACAATTTGTGACCCCTATTAGTCGATTAATCGGTCGAAAGGAGCCGTAGTCGACTGCCAACCTCTTAGTCGAATACAAACAAATTTAAATAAAAAAATAATAAATAAATACATTTTGGCCAATCATAGTCGACTATCCAAATCCTTAGTCGGGGACAGTCCTATTAATATATAATATTGCAGCGAGCGTTGTCTGCATCTAGCTTTGTAAAGTGTAACCACACTTGCGACCGTTTTCGGCTTGCCAGAGATCGAAGTGATTGCAGAGCCGGAAAACAGCATGGAATACATATTTACAGTACCCAGCGCTGAATCAATAAACGCGATCGATATTTGGAATGGCGATCAGGAATTGGAATAATCTTTTTGGAGAACATCTGATCTGAGGTAAGGAATCTATTTTACCAGTCTTAGGATAATCGGATCGGTTTTCACAGAGATATCAGCGTTTGCCCTATGTGTGTGTGTGTGTGTGTGTGTGCGCGCTGATCAGGAAATGAGAATAGATTTTTCAGCTCGCTTCTCTAGCGTGCATAAGTACACATATACTATCGATAATCTAGCATTTATTTGAAAACGATTCATAAATAGGCCGAAAAATGACAACAGAACATTCTAGAACATTTGCGATCTCACAGTATGATGTCATAATAGAATTTTTTTTGTGTATCTATTCAACAATTCTCTCAGAAGATCTCATTGTGAATCTTGAAACAGTACTGAACAGTACTGAACAGATAGACTAAACAACATAGATTGAAGCCTGCATTTCTCAACCAAGGTGTTTTTTGTGTATTCCAGAATATTCCAGTAAATTCCGTTTATCACGGAATCTTTATATTTTCCTGAAACTTTCAAGAAAACAAGGGCTTTTCAAAATGCTATAAAACGGAAATAAACCGATTAAAAAACAATCCGTTTCGACAATGTTGACTGCAAACAAGTCATTGATAAGCGACGGGCAGATTAGACACATAGCCATAATTTAAGACATAGATTATGCGTTCACAACGCTATCATTGAAGTGGGTGCTGGCATTCAACCATGTTTTACCATGTTAATCAGTGGCACTGATGAGTGTTAAAAGTACCGGATTCGGTACCCATCCCTAATGAGAGCACATGGATTCTAAGGATAGTACGCTAGTACCGCGAAAGGTTTGTTGCGTTGGAATGCAGCTAGCTTAGTGTCATCTAAACATTTTAAAACGTCCGTTAGTTTTTGTGCATTTCCAAATTGTGCCAACAACATGTTGTTCACTTTGCGTAGCGTTCATAGATTATTGATACGGACCATGCCGTTCCCTGAGCGGAGAGATCTGCTGCAGACAGAGTGGAGGTAATGTAATTACAAATGCTAAGGGTCTACCGTTTTGACTGACGAGCGAGACATAATACAATCTGTAGCATCCGTGTGTGTGTGTGTGTGACTCCACGCAATATCTCGTCTCTGGGATTTCCCTAAAACAATTACTCTAGTCTAGCACTTAAGAGTAATTCATGCGACTCAATCTGGGAAAACATTACGCATGCCAATCCTCGATACACATCACTACAGGAACGCAAGTCCTTTACGTTCTCCCTTCTACCCCTCCGTTTCGAGTCGGCATCTGAAAACACTCGCATTTGGAGGGCCAGTTGGAGGGCTACATGACTACTACCCCTTGATCCACAAAATAATCGGGACATCCTACAGTATACCCTAGGGCCAAGGAGAGTTATTGGGATTGGGCCTTAATACATTAGAAATCTAACATGCTTCCAAATTCCAAAAATGCGGAAAATCAAGTCACTTTGTTTGGATTTCTGAGATTTGATTTCAGATATTCTCTAATACAGCGAGGCTACCCTTTAATTAACCAGGATCAGCGCTGGGTGCATCCCAGGTTAAAATGGCCACCTGCTCTCCAGGAAGTAGGCTACATGTTTAAAGTAGGTCAGACACATGTTAGATGTCACGTGGAGAGCTTCCTGTAACATGTGGTAGGAATGTGCGTGTTCATATTAAAGGCCTTGGCATGAAGCCAAGCAGGGTGCCACCTCCAGACTGGTTTCACTTACAGTAGACCACAGTTGGGCAGCACATGCACAAAGAGCATATGAGGATAATGGTGAATGTATGAACTCTCGTGTGTGTGTGTGCGTGTGTGTGTGTGTGTGTGTGACGTGTGTGTGCGCATTACCTTCAGGTCTTTCAACTAGTAAACGTTTGAAGGTCTGGTAGGTTCCAATCTTAATGGTCCCATAGGATGCCTGGCGTAACATGGCCGGGGCAATGCTGTGAATGGGAAACAATTACACCAATCAATCACAATGTTAAATAATGCCCCCTTCCAACACATGATTGATTGATTGAAAATTGTATTAACAACAGATTGCAGAATGGGTACAATACAGTACGGCTCAATACACACAATTGTTAAGGGGGTGCAGACCAGAGAAAGACTTTCGTCTTGTTTACATCAGGGTCCCCCATTTTCAATTCATCATAACATATATGACATACATGACATACAGGTAGACAGTACTGCTACATCTATACATTTATGACATACCAGATTTACAAATACAGTACTGTTTGTGATACAAAAAGAGTTTAAAAAAACATTTGACACACACAGTCACACACACAGAGACACTCACTCACACACACAGAGACGCACACACACACACGCACGAAACGCACCCCGAGTACAGTGCCCGGAGCCCCTCCTCTCTGCATATCTTGCCCAATGCATGGATCATGCCCCGGTAACGGATCTCTCGATATTTGATGTCCCCAACTTGGCCTTGCACTTGCAGTCGAGTCTTGGTCACATCGATCGGGAACGTACCTGCAACAAGCAACACATTTGCGGAAGGAAACATAAAATACAACATCACAGACGATTCAGATTTCAGGTGGAGGAAGGAAGGAGGCAATAGATATTAATAAACCACGCAGGCCTTAATGTATCACAGACAGTAAGCCGCGCCACCTCCACACTCACTCACCGCACTCCGCCGTCATAGAGGCCATTCCCCCGAAAACAAACGGTTTCCAGTTAGCGTTAGACATCCTCCTATCCCTGATTGATTACGCTACTATGATGATCAATATCTACCGGTGAAGTAGTAGTAGTAGCGCGCCGCAGGGTGATCAGTTTTAAAGGTTTGGACCAAAGACTCGCGGCTTCGACTCTATAGTCTCTTGCGTCGGTGGCTCCTCCTCCTCCTCCTCCTCCGCTTCTTCTTGTGTCAGCCTCGCGACACGCCCACAAGCCGGTTCTGACTCCTCCCACCTCTAGTTGCTAGGTAACCGTGCCAAAGAAAAAGAGGGTTCCCCCCTCCCACCCCTCCCCGTCTCTCTGAGCGCGTGCTTCCTGTCTGTGACTGGACTGAGCAGGCGGTGGTACGACAGCGCGGGAAAAGGACATCCAACGTGAGGTGTGTAGTGGTTACGTCATTGCCGTTTTTCCGTGTTCCACCGCAATGTATTCCCCCATTGCCCATTTCTAAATCGTCTCGTTTAAAACAAATAAAGCATGAACATTTGCATGGTGTACCTTTCTGTGCTTATTCATCCACAAGCTAATAGCCCAACATGAAAATATTCGCAATTAATTAATTTCTTTTGATTTCTCTGTTTGATTGTTTTGTTTTGTTTGGCTTTGGCAATGTAAACGTATGTTTCCCATGTCAATAAAGCCCATTTGAATTGAATTAAAAAGAAGCAGAGAGCACACGTCGGCGAATCACACACTCCTATACAGTGTGCAGAGCTATTTACGGCGCCTGTATGTCACACAGCCTACCATAAAGGTGTCGAATTTCGGGCATCCGCAACCAAAATAGTTTGAAAGAAAATGCGGTAATAATACTCTTGAGAAGGGGCAAGTGTAGCCTTCAAAAAGCACTATGGCCCTACCTACATGTCTTTTTTGAAAACAGGAAACTCAAGAGAAACTGTGTGTATATTCTGAGGAAGTGGCGTATAAATGTATACGTTCATAGGCATGTAACAACAGGGCAACTAAATAGCACAAGGCCAATGAAACTCATAAAATTATACAATGTATGGGTTGCAAACATTTTGTTGGTATATGAAGAGACATCTGATTGTGCGGTGAGCAGGTACCCATGTACATGTCGAAATACTTCCACAGCCGTAAAAAAAATGTGAATCCTATACCCACATTCAAAACCGCTCTGAAAGAGCACCTACGGGAGGCTGCAATTCGAAACTGGCCACCATAAATGTCCAAACCCCCCCCCCCCCCCTCCTAATAGACAGTCTTCTCCCCACCGTATGTATTATCTGTTAGGATCTCTGGGTAACAGTACTGAATATGTCACAAATGTAACAGTACTATATACCTGTATGTCATGTATGTCCCTATCCCTATGTCATAAATGTCATGATGTCATGTATGTTGTGCAGGCACGTGCACACATAGAGGCCAAGGGGTGCCTGAGCACCTGCCTTTTTGAGCCTCATCAAAAAAGTGGCCTTTTTGAAAAAAAATATATATATTTTTTTTTTCGTTACGCATATAGACTGCCCTTCCAACTGAAAAATGTCAGGATAGAATAAAAATATTAGGTAAAGAGAGAGAGATGCCCCATATTCCATTGCAGTTTGCACGGCCTCCTCAGCGTGCCTCTCCGCGGACCTATATATTTTATGCATAGCGTGGGTGGTGATGATGATGATGATAGAAACCGCTGTTGAATGCTGGTATTACACTCATTGAGGGACACGAAGAAGTCAAGTCCGATGGGATTTGGGAATCTCAAATACAAATCGGGATTGGAATAAAAAATGCATTTATATTAAACAATACAGAATATACAGCACTTCTTGGGGTCTGTAGGGTAAGCACTTATTCCCTCCCCCCTGAACATTTATGGAGATGTGTGGGCCTTTTAAGTCAGTGATAAAAGTGTCTTTCAAGGATAAGTGAGCTCCTGCACTGATTATTATAGTTCAATATTCAATATTTGATCACCAAAACCCCCCAAAAAGCATAAAAAGGGGGCCCCCCGCCCGAGAAGGGCCCTTAAAAATCGCGCTCGCGCGCTGCGCACGCTCGGTTAATATATACACACAAGTGTAGTGCCCTTTTCAGCCTTTGAGCACCTGCCCCTCTAAAGTCCTGTGCACGTCCCTGATGTTGTGTATGTCATAAATGTCACTATGAATTGAAAATGGGGGACCCTGTTGTAAACAAGATGAAAGTCTTTCTCTGGTCTGCATCCCCTTAACAATTGTGTGTATTGAGCCGTACTGTATTGTACCCATTCTGCAATCTGTTAAATAAAGTTTTCATTCATTCATTCATTCATTCATTCATTCATTCATTCATTCATTCATTCATTCATTCATTCATTCATTCATTCAGCTTGAACAGAGACCAGGTTATATATCGTATTTGCATCGCGTCCCGCTCTGAGCCTTACGAGATACTTCTATCTCCTGTGATACTTAATGTATCTCCCACGAATAAAAAACACATGCACCCCACCTGTATGGGGCCCCGCCCCTTACGGTGGCACCACCCATATAACCATGACTCTGGTCATGAAACACCCTTCCTCTGTTTTCGTCCCAGCGTATTGGATGCGTGCACCATACGAGACTAGCGGAATGAAAAGATTAAGGAAGATTAATAATGTTGGAAGCTTACCGGAGGTTGCTGGCCCCTGGCATCTTCGACGCATGTTTTCGGCGACACGACGGGCCTGTGTTGATGTTCCTCGTTTGATGACTGCACATCGAGGTTCAGCTGTACAAGGCTGGCTGTCGGGCCAGCTTGTACTCAGGTAGGCCCTGTGTCTTCAGGCATGGGTATTAGTGTTAGTAATGCTGGTTTGTTTTGTTAACACAACCATGTTGTGTGTTGGCGCCGGGGGCAGGATGGTTTGGTGAACGTTCTCTGCAGGGAACGGTTTCCAAGCTGTCTTGGGCGTGCTGCTAAAACATCTGAAGCTATGCTACATGCTATCGCTACTGCCGCATGCTATTACTACTGCTAATTGCTATGCTGTTTTAATGTCTCCGCCGTGAGATGTTGTCACTCTCCCGCCTCTTGCCCGGTTCATCAATGAAGGTCAGTCGGTAGCTGTTGTGGGGCTTTTTGAGTTCTATTTACCTTTTTCGGGTAAATGGGTTGACAACGGGGTAGGTCGTGGCTAGGTTCCTAGCCAGGTATTTTACCTTGTGTTCCGGTGGGGTTTGTTGAACGGTGTTCCCATCTGGGTTGGCGTCGGGTAGTGGGGCTATGGGTCCAGCCGACATGATAAACATGTTGCGTGTCTGTGCACAGGCAATTGTTGTCTTGGGTCCCACATTGCCTGGTGTTAGGCTGCAGTAGTATAAGGGCAGGGCCGCCTGGGAGAAATGTGAGGCCCTGTGCGTTTTTAGACGCGAGGCCCCCCACCTCCTGGGGCGGCCCTGTGTAGGGGGCTATTGTTTCGTTTTGTCACTCTGCTATGAGAAGGTCTGTCTTGCTACAGCTTTCTCTCTTCTCAAACCATTCATACTGACGGTCAATCGGTATACTGGGGGAGTAGTGCGGGGGGGGGGGCTTTGTTTACCTTTTTTGGTAAATGGGCTAAACTAGGGCTGGTGTTCTGTTGTGAATATTTTGAATGAAGACGGGTCTGGTCCGTCTCCCCTTAAAGGATAACTCCACTATTTTGGGAAATTAGCTTATTTAACATCTTCCCTGGAGTTAGACAAGAAGATGCATACCTTTTTTGTCTCTGTGTGTGCATTTTAGCTTTGGGAATAGATGCTCCGTTAGCATAGCTTAGCTTCATCACTGGAAGTGAGGCAGGACAGTAGCCTTACAGTGCCTTACAGTGTATTGCAAGGTCTGACATTGACCAAACTTGATATGCATGACCTTGGTGGGCTCTAGGTCAACTCCTGAAAAGGGGGTCAATGTCAGACTTTGCAATCAAAAGTTAGGGGGCTAATAACCCTTGCCATAATTTCAGTGCGCCCCTAACTTTTGATTGCAAGGTCTGACATTGACCCCCTTTTCAGGAGTTGACCTAGAGCCCACCAAGGTCATGCATATCAAGTTTGGTCAATGTCAGACCTTGCAATACACTGTAAGGCACTGTAAGGCTACTGTCCTGCCTCACTTCCAGTGATGAAGCTAAGCTATGCTAACAGAGCATCTATTCCCAAAGCTAAAATGCACGCACAGAGACAAAAAAGGTATGCATCTTCTTGTCTAACTCCAGGGAAGATGTTAAATAAGCTAATTTCCCAAAATAGTGGAGTTATCCTTTAAACTTTGTGTGTATGGGTTTGCTCATTCTACAGTTTTTTGTGGTTTAGCTCTTTTATTCATTTAACCCTTTCATGGTGCACACCACAGTGGAGGGTGCTGTTTGCAATCACCACTGGTGCTCCATGTTAACGTCAGTCCTTTGTTTTTGATATATTGAAACAATGCCCCGCCCGGCCGACACCATGGGTGGGTCGGCCTGGCGAGTGGCTGGTGGGCTGTTAAGGCTTGTACCGCCACGGTATGGAATTGGCAACGATTAGAACTGTGTTCGAATTGCTGGTTTTTTCTATTAAAAAAATGGTGTCTGGTGGAGGGGCCTTGAGGGCCAGCCGACGTCGACACATCGCGCGAGGTTGTTGACGTTATTAGCTTTGACCCAGCCGCAAGCTATAACCGCTCAGGGTTCCCCTCTCCGCAGGGGATTTTGGTCTTCTGCTGGAGCGCGGGCGGTATTGTCCTAGGCCCTACACCGCCTCACACCGCGCAGCCAGAAGAAGAGAGAGCACGGCCTCGTCAGCGGCGATGACGGGGTCCTCGACAGGCGGCCATGTTTTTTCCCCCGCCAGAGGTATCCTGGGCGTTGATTCGACAGGTGTCCACAAGGCCGACAGCCTTGGCGGCCGAGGGATCGGCCATGTAGGATGGGTTCGGCTTGAACAAACAAGCCGTCACCGTCCTGCCGCGAGCAGCCCGCTCTCCGATCACTCCCTTCCCCAACACCAGCGGAAGAAGTGGGCTCTGATTGTTTCCTTTGGCTGCGGGCCGCGTGCCTTCGTTGATGCGCGGGCGGCCCCCCTTTTTTCGCTTCTCATGGGGACAGGGGCTGACACCCAGTTGATGGCTGAGCCTGGGTCTGTCCGTGAGAATGTTGTGCTGTCAAGCGGCTCCCACACCTTGAACTGTGTTGGTTGAGCCTGGTGTTACGTCTGTCAACTTAAGTGTTGTCAGCAGGGGGGCTCGAAACCTTTTGAGGCACACAGTGCGGGCTTCCCCGGCCTCGCCTTCGCCAGGCCAGGTATCATGTTGGTGCCTCCCACTCCTGAAATATTGGCAAGTGGTCGCAGCTCACATGGTTTGGGGTGGTAGTAATATCACTGCAGGGCTACGGTGTGTAGGAACCCATGGGGGCCTTACACCTTGCATGTCCGGCTGCAGAACAACTCCTTCAGCATGTTCTGGAGGGGTGTTCAGTGGGGGGGCTTTTTTCATCGGAAGCCCCCCGTATCAGATCGGCCTTTTCTGTCGGGGTTCCCCCTTGAGTGCGATTGCCTCGTGGGTGTGTCAGGGTCAGGTGTTCCGACACGGAACGCGCTCCTCGCACGGTTCCGGGGTTGTCTGCGCACAGCGGGGGGACCGGGCCAACTATCTACAGTTCCTGGCGGACCTGCGCCACGTGACGGCGGGTGCGTTGGGAGTGTCGTCACATATGACTACGGCAGTACCATATGTCGAGGTAGATGGAGAGAACGGTGAGGCGGGGACTTGTGTTTACACAACCCCACCCGTTTTCAGGTTTGGTACAGACCCTGTTGTCGGGGTCTCCAGCAGGGACAGCTCTGGTCAACGAGATCCAATCTCTGTGGACGAAGCAAGCCATCGTCGTGGCGTTCTCCTCCCGGTGTTCTCAGCCCGAGAAGTCGGGAGGGAGGGGTGTAAGACCCAGGCTGGACCTGTCCCATGGGAAGGTTCAGCATTTTTTGGATCGTCTCCTACCTGTTGAACACTGTCAGGTGGGGGTCTGGTTCTCCTCCATAGACCTGTAGGATGCGTATGCGCATCCCCGATCTTCCATCCTAGGGCTTACCTACGCTTCCTTTGCAGGGTTAGCGTATGAGTACCAGAGGCTGCCGTTCGGTTTTCTCTGGCTCCCCGCATCTTCACCAAGTGCGTGGAGGCCGCACTGGGGCCTCTGCGTCGTCCGGGGTTACGGAGTGTTCTGCCCTGATGACGTTCTGGTCCTTCGCGGTCAAGGTGGATCGTCAGGTCTCATACCAGGCAGGTCTCTACCAGCCTGGGGTTGCTGTAGACTGGATGTAGAGTATTCCTCTTCCCAGTCAACGGTTGGAGGGCTATGGGCATCCATCTCAGAGCGTGTTGTCAACACGCTCGGGAGGTTCCGTCCTAGGACGGTTACGGCGCTGTCTCACGTCGCGTTTTCACCGACGCCTCCCTCGCTGGTGATGCGTCGGGCCAACGCAGTAGGGGGCAGCTGGCAAACCATGCTGCCCGGTCTGCGCTACGTTCAATGTGTTGGTGTTGAAAGCGGTCCTTCTGGTCCACAAATGGTGTTGATCAGGACGGACGATACGACGTCAGTGTCGTGTATCGACAGACAGGGAGGAGTACGCTCCCCCTGTCTGCACCAGGCGGCGGGCGGCTGGCTATGGGCGTCCTCCATCTGCGCGGCCTGAGGGCTCCCCACATCCCCGGCAGGGAGAATGTGGGTGCAGGTGTACTGTCGCGGGGCGGCCCTCATCCTGACGGGTGAGGATTGCGTCTGGACATGGCCAGGCAGGTCTGGGACCGATGCCGTGCCGCCAGGGATTCTTCCCCATACATCTGTTAGGTCAGTTGTTGGGACGGGTACGTTGAGGGGCGCAGGTTCTTGATCCTGATGGTGTTACCATCTGGAATGCGCATGCTCCCTCCACTGTCGCGCTTACGCGGGCAGATGACGTATGTTCCAAGTGTGGTGTAAGGCGGGGGGCCGGGACTCAGTCTCCTGCCCCCTGGATGCTGTCCTTGGTTACCTCCAGTCTCTCCTTGATAGACTGTCGGCTTCGACGGTGAGGGTATATGCAGCAGCTATATCCTCCTATCATGAGGGGTTTGAGGGGATGCCTTGTTCAGCCACCCTCTTGTGAAGCGTTTCCTGCTTGGCGCTCGACGCGTTAAGCCGGTGCAACGCTCCTTGGCTCCGACTTGGGATCTTCAATTGGTCCTCGGTCGGTTGTCCTTGGCCCCGTTTGAGCCGCTCGAGCAGGCGCCGTGGGGACAGCTGTCCTTCAGGACCGCGTTCCTTCTGGCTGTCACTTCCGCTGAACGCGTAGGTGAGCTCTGTGCTCTCTCGGTACGTCCAGAGTGCCTGTCTTTTCGGACCGATTGCGGTGTCACTCTGCGACCTGATCTTGCTTTCGTGCCTAAGAATATCCGGAGTTCCTTCCGCTCCCGGGATATTGTGGTTCAGGCGTTTCGTCCTCCTCCTCACACTAGTGAGTTAGATGCGGGCCTTCACCTGTCATGTCCAGTCCGTGCTTGGGGATTTACCTCAGCCGTACTCAGGATTTCAGGGTTACCATCCAGCTTTTTGTCTGTTACGGTGGGGCTCGTGCTGGTAAGGCACTGTCGGAGCAGCGCCTGTCCCATTGGTTGTGCGAGGGTGTTACCCGCTGCTACACGTTGGCTGGGCAGGATCCCCCTGGGGGCGTCAGGGCGCACTCCACTCGTGGGGTGGCTGCCTCTGCCGCTCTCCTGGGTGGGGCCTCGGTGGAGGCCATCTATGCTGCAGCTTCATGGTCCTCCCCGGGCTCCTTTGTAAGGTTTTTCCTCATGGACATGACCGGGGGTTCTGTCTCCCAGGCGGTTCTGGGGTCTGTGGCCTTTCCTGCTTCCCGTCCTTTGGTCGGGTAGCAGGAGTGTATGGGTATGGGCCACAGTGTGTTGAGTCACACGTGGTTCCGCCTGTACGGTGTGTTCAAGGGGTTCTAGTTTCCCTCTTGTTCGCATTCAGGTGGAGTTGACTGCGCCCCCCCCTTCATTAGGGAGGATGGGGTGACAGGGCTCCCCGCACCCCTTGATGTGGGCTTACGGGTCCTCAGGGGGTACATCTGTCGGGTCTCGCGCCCGCTCTTCCCCATTATCTCGTAAGGCTCAGAGCGGGACGCGATGCAAATACGATATATAACGATAGGTTATGTAGATAACCTAGTTATATTAGTATTGGCTGAGCGTCCCGCTCTGCGCGGCCCTGAGTTCCCTCTTGAGGGATCTTTTCCTGGGACGGGTTTTGGCGAGGAAGGGTGTTTCATGACCAGAGTCATGGTTATATGGGTGGTGCCACCGTAAGGGGCGGGGCCCCATACAGGTGGGGTGCATGTGTTTTTTATTCGTGGGAGATACATTAAGTATCACAGGAGATAGAAGTATCTCGTAAGGCTCAGAGCGGGACGCTCAGCCAATACTAATATAACTAGGTTATCTACATAACCTATCGTTAAGACTAGTAGTTTAGGTGTAGAAAATGTTTTCAAAAGCAGCTTTGGAATACTAATTTCTAGGGCCTCTTGATAAAGTAAATGTGACCAAACTAGGGCCTCTATACTATAATGGGTCATTCCTGTCTATTGGTGACTTTTCCGTCACTCATTTGGCGGAAAATTTAAAGAAGCAAAGTGAGCACCAACTATCTGTTGCTTTTTTTTGCTAGTTTTATGGTGTTAGTCTGTATGTCATACTGTTACATTTCCACCCTGTTAGGCAAAATTATGAGGAAAGTAAACCACACACACATAAAAAGAAAAAAAAAGTAAAACGTGTTTGATATATATACTAAAGTATTGTCTGGATGGCTGCTTTTTTGGTAAATGGCTGCTTTTTTTTATAGCACTTTTATCCAAAGCGCTTTACAATTTGTTCCTCACATTTTACCCATTCACTCACACATTCACACACCGACGGCGGAGGCAACCATGCAAGGTGCCAACCTGCTCATCGGGAGCAATTAGGGGTTAAGTGTCTTGCTCAAGGACACATCGACACGCTGCCAAGGAGGAACGGGAATCGAACCGGGAACCTCCTCCATTCTAGATAAAAAAATCACTCTACACTCTCTACTGTTCACTAGTTTTATCATATTTTAATTAATGCGCTGAAGTCTGGGGAAACACTTATAATTCTATACACTACAACCACTTTTTATACACCAAAAAAGAGCCATAAGGGCCAAAATACTTCCCAAAGGTCAGTGAATACCACGGCCACAACACCAGAGGGAGCTCCACAAATCATGTTAAACCCAGATTCGGCTCAAACAAGGGACTAAACACATTTCGCAATTATGCCACATCAATGTGGAACGCCCTACCCACAGCTGTAAAGGAATGTGAATCACTATACCCACTTTTAAAACCACTCTCAAGGAGCACCTACGGGAGACTGCAATTCGAAACTGGCCCCTGTAAATGTCCTAACCCAACCCCCTCCAATGTACAGTAAATGTCCTAACCCAATAATACACGAGACCCTCTGGGACCAAGTAAGGTTTCATCAATAATCCAATGTTTTATCTGGTATCACAGTGGCTAAAAAGCTGATAGCATCACGATGGTTCCAACCGGAAAAAATGTGCTGGAAGGTCTGGATTCTTACATATCTCGATGTGATTTATCAAGAAATATCTACAGCAAGAATTTTGGGTCTCAATGAATCCAAAATGACAATGTGGTTAGAAGTGGTGGAGAGAATAAAAGCTAGCATATAAAGGTAGTGTCTGGTAGGAACAAGTTATAATGGATGGATTATCCAATGGGGGGTCCGGGAGGGGGGGGGGGGTACGAGCTAGAGCTATGTGTGTAGGGTACTATAGATCAGTGGTTCTCAACTGGTCTAGCCTCGGGACCCAACATTTTCCTTAGTCATTAAGTCGCGACCCAAAATTTTGAACCACTATGATTTATGTAAAAAAAAAAAATTTGCAGTAATACGCAATCTTTCAAAACATGAAATAAACACAAAAAAGTGCAACAAAAGTGCAACTATTGCTAAAAACCCAATGAAATAAAAGAATAATACATAATATATGCTTCTTAGCAGATTTCTTAGCTTAACATAACAGACCTAAGTTTGGGGGAACTAATGGGATAACTGGGGTTGCAACAAAAGTGCAACTAGGGCTAAAAACCCAATGAAATTAAATAATAATAATAAATAATTATGCTTCTTAGCAGACTTCTTAGCTTAACATAACAGACCTAAGTTTGGGGGAACTAATGGGATAACTGGGATTGCAATAAAAGTGCAACTAGGGCTAAAAACCCAATGAAATAAAATAATAATACATAATATATGCTTCTTAGCAGATTTCTTAGCTTAACATAACAGACCTACGTTTGGGGGAACTAATGGGATAACTGGGGTTGCAACAAAAGTGCAACTAGGGCTAAAAACCCAATGAAATTAAATAATAATAATAAATAATTATGCTTCTTAGCAGACTTATTAGCTTAACATAACAGACCTAAGTTTGGGGGAACTAATGGGATAACTGGGATTGCAATAAAAGTGCAACTAGGGCTAAAAACCCAATGAAATAAAATAATAATAAATAAAATGCTTCTTAGCAGATTTCTTAGCTTAACACAACAGACCTACGTTTGGGGGAACTAATGGGATAACTGGGGTTGCAACAAAAGTGCAACTAAGGGCTAAAAACACAATGAAATAAAATAATAATAATAAATAATATATCCTTCTTAGCAGACTTCTTAGCTTAACATGCAGGGAACTAATGGAATAACTGGGGATGATGTTTGCTCCTGACAAGAGTCTCAAAGTCTGGGGTGATGGTAGACAAAGCAACTCTGAGGTCATGCTCAATGTCCAATCTGTTCCTCCGCTTTGTCTTCAGCTGGACCAGAGCTGAGAAGCCACTTTCACAAAGATAGGTAGTGAAAAAAAGTAAAAAAAAAAAAAAAAAAAAAAATTTTTTTTTACACACACATTCGCGACCCACTCAAAATGGCCCCGCGACCCACTTTTGGGTCGCGACCCACCAGTTGAGAAACACTGCTATAGATAACAGGTATTAGGGGTATATCCTGTATAAGACATTTAACTAAATTGTGATTTCATTGGATATGCACTGTTAATTAATGCTTGTATATCTTATCGTGTGTTGTCATGTTTGTTTTAAAAAAAATAAATAAAAAAAAATACAAAAAAAAAAAAGTATGTTTGTGTGATCACAATATCCTGCATTGTGAACTATCCTTGATTGATTGATTGAACATTTTATTAACAGATTGCAGAATTGGTACAATACAGTACAGCTCAATACACACAATTGTTAAGGGGATGCAGACCAGAGAAAGACTTTCGTCTTGTTTACACCAAAAAAAAAGAAAAAAAAAGGAGTATATACATTTGACGAAGAAACTGTACTTCTCACTATGAATTGAAAATGGGGGACCCTGATGTAAACAAGACAAACGTCTTTCTCTGGTCTGCATCCCCTTAACAATTGTGTGTATTGAGCCGTACTGTATTGTACCCATTCTGCAATCTGTTAAATAAAATTTTCATTCATCATCATTCATTATTCACTTCGGGGTAGAATGCAGGGGGAGGGGGCTGTAAGCTCTTTGTCATTCGCCACCAATCATCACAGGCGGACGCAGCCTCATCTACATAGTTCCCAGACTTCCTCTCCAGGTTGACGGTATATATATCTAATATCTCAGCGCTTCATGGTCTCTTTGTCGAAGCTTCGGCTAGACATATACTAAAATTGGAACGATACAGAGAAGATTAGCATGGCCCCCCAACACGAGACATTATACATATGCTCTCTCCATAAAAACCACGGCCGAGAGGGAGCTGTCTGCGAACCACCTCGTTCTGCCTGATAGTCTGTGGATATCGCTTTCTCTGCCTTTTGGCTGAGATCAAGTGTGTTTCTCCTCTGCGCCTCGTCCTCTCGGCTGCACCTGGGGTGGGGTGGCACCTGGGCTTCCTCCTTGTTAGTGACCCGGGTTTAATCCCCCGACGTGTCCTAAACTGAGCTTCTTGTTTTTGTAACCCCATGGAATGAAGCCAGTGGAGTGTCTAAGCAGCGGCTGTAGGGCGAGACGCAGAGGAGACTACACTTATAAATGAATGAAAACTTTATTTAACAGATTGCACAATGGGTACAATACAGTATAACTCAATACACACAATTTTTAAGGGAATGCAGACCAGAGAAAGACGTTTGTCTTGTTTATGACACACAACATACATGACATCATGACATTTATGGCATAGGGAGATACATGACATACAGTGATACAGATATATAGTACTGTTACATTTGTGACATATGATATGCAAATATACAGTACTGTTACCCATAGATCCTGACAGAGAGTATATACATATGATGGGGAGGAGACCGTACATTAGGAGGGGGTGGGTGGGTGGGTGGGAGAGAAATATACATACGGTGGGGAGAGAATATATAATGGCAACCGAACAACAAAAAGATGCCAGTGAGGGAATATGGTACGAAGCTCTTTCCAACGCGTGGTGCTTGTTGATAGTAAATCAGGTCTTCTCGTGTTGAGTGCATTTAAAAGTTTTATTTTCGCTTGCAGAGTGGAAAAAGCAAAGCATAACATAAACTCGGTGTTTAAACTGTAACCTAAACAAATGACTTGTGTTGCAAAATAAACCTGAAAATAACTCAAAACAACTGAAAACAAACAAAACACGCACTGTGGCTTCCCTGTGACGGTTCCCCAATTCCCTCCCGCTGCGCACCTGTGACACACATACTTATAGGCTGTGCCCGAGATCATCTGAGCCCCGCCTATGCCACCTGCCCAGCTAATTAGTCAATAATCTCAATAACACCTTCACAATAACACAGCACCTTCATACAATAAAGTGACCACAGTAAAATCATCAAATTGGCTACAACAACACTTAATAGTAATACATCTATTTTATATAGCGCTTATCCAGGTGCTCAAATACGCTAATTATCACTTGATCTTAGCCAAAAGGCAGACTTGTAAGAATATGCAAATAGCCCTTGAAGAAATGGAGCAATATTCCATTTACCTAGGTATATATTTTAGGCGGATTTTCAGAATATAGGCTCCGGGCTTAAAGGAAAACGCCAACATTTTGGGAAATTAGCTTATTTGCCACCTTCCCTGGAGTTAGACAAGAAGATACATACCTTTTTCATCTCTGTGCATGCAGTAGGCTTAGGGAACGCCCGCACCGTTAGCCTAGCTTAGCGTCAGTCACTGGAAGTAGGTTCCTCCAGCAGCCTAGTTCCCAGCCTACTTCCCAACAGTCACGAAATACACTCCAAATACAACTCCAAAACGTTCCTGTAAACATGTTGTGACCTGTGTATTTACCACGTGGAGAAATAAAAAATAATTGAATTCGACTTTTACGTTTTCTAAGCAGCTGTACTCTGAATTTTTTTTGCCTAACCACTCCTCTCTGGGCTCAGTGATTTCACGCAACACAGTGCTACTTTCTAACGTTGAGGCCAGTGTTTACATGTTCATTTCATTCAAAGGATCCAAACCGATTGAAGTTATTATGGATACCATGACTGTGGTAAGTTTTCATTTATGTTTTTAGATGGAAGGCTGTATTCCATCTGTCTAACGTTAGCGAATATTGTGAGATTGATGAATAGGACGTAACTTTGCTGGACTATCCGACCTAGTATAATATTCCTCAGCGGTCCCTGCATCCCTAGCCTTTTGATTCAATGCTAATTTCGCTTGCTGACTGGCGTTACATTAGCCCATATCGTGACTGTGCTGCACGCCAACAGGGTTTGGACGAGTCAGCGTTATATAATAAACGAGACCACATTAGGCTACTCATAAATTGGCTAACCTATTTTGTTTACTCAGGAGTTCAGGTCATATGAACAGGTCTATGATCAAAAGAGCATAAAATTGTTTAGCCAGTTTATATAGGCTACTATCACCAAGCCTTTCACCCCAGGCATTACAGAGCACTGCTCGATCTAGCTAGCTAACGTTATACCAAGATGCTAATCGAATTTGCCTGGTGCCATTATCTTTCCCTTATTCTACTGTATTTCAATAATATGATCTAATATGGTATTGTTTTCATATGCCGTTGAATATGTTGGATCAGATGTAATGCATTGCATTACAAATATATTGCCTTCATGTACATGTATTATGAATAATACTTGTCTTTATTCATGCTCTGTCATTTATCAATTATGGTGAAGTGAGTGACGTCCAGCAGGATCTACCAGAAGTCTACCATGCACAGTCAACACCCCAGAAGAGAGTACTGTATGTCCCTATGCCATAAATGTCATGAATGTTGTGTATGTCATGTCATTATGAATCGAAAATGGGGGACCCTGATGTAAACAAGACAAACGTCTTTCTCTGGTGTGCATCCCCTTAACAATTGTGTGTATTGAGCCATACTGTATTGTACCCATTCTGCAATCTGTTAAATAAAGTTTTCATTCATTAAAAGTGTAGTCGCCTCTGCGTCTCACCCTACAGCCGCTGAACCCGGGTCACTAACAAGGAGGAAGCCCAGTTGCAGAGGAGAAACACACTTGATCTCAGCCAAAAGGCAGAGAAAGCGATGTCCACAGACTGTCAGGCAGAACGGGGTGGTTCCCAGACAACTCCCTCTCGGCCGTGGTTTTTATGCAGAGAGACGATGTATAATGTCTCGTGTTGTACGAGGGGCCATGCTAATCTTCTCTGTATCGTTCCAATTTTAGTATATGTCTAGCCGAAGCTTCGACAAAGAGACCATGAAGCGCTGAGATACACATACCGTCAACCACAAGCTCCACGCTGAAGGACTGGAGAGGAAGTCTGGGAAATATATATGTAGATGAGGCTGCGTCCGCCTGTGATGATTGGTGGCGAATGACAAAGAGTTTACAGCCCCCTCCCCCTGCATTCTACCCCGAAGTGAATGATGAATGAATGAATGAACATTTTATTTAACAGATTGCAGAATGGGTACAATACAGTATGGCTCAATACACACAATTGTTAAAGGGATGCAGACCAGAGAAAGACGTTTGTCTTGTTTACATCAGGGTCCCCCATTTTCAATTCATAGTGACATTTATGACATAAACAACATACATGACCATGACATTTATGGCATAGGGAGATACATGACATACAGTTATATAGTACTGTTACATTTGTGACATATATGATATGCAAATATCTTGTCCACAGCCGCCATCTTGTCCGTAGCCGCCGTCTCGTCCATGGCCGCCGTCTCGTCCATGGCCGCCGTCTCGTCCATGTGCGTATCCCGCGTTCTGGTCGTGTTTCTTCATGCACGCTCTGTCTGTGTGCCCCGTGGATTTGCAGAAGCTACACCAGACAGTCTTTGTGCAGTCGCCTCTCCGATGGCCTTTCTCTCAGCATCGCCAACACGCCAGTTCCGCCGTGGTCCTGGTCCTCTCCCTTGGCGTCGCTCGGGCCTTCAGCACCCTCTCTCCCGCCTCCACGGCGGCTGGGTGGGTATCTTCTGAGGCCTCGAAGTTTCTTAACTTGGCCTTGAACTGTCCCAGCGTCATGTCCGCTGAACCGTGTGTTACCAGGAGTGTGAACGGTTTGTACAGCTCTGGTAGTCCCCTCATCACCATCGCCATCATTAGCCCATCGCTTGGTGCTTCTCCTGCACTCTTTAATGCCGTCATGGCCTGCTCAGCTCTGATGATGTATCCGGTCACCGTCTCGGTGTGCCCCTTCTTCAGTGCTGTTAGTGTTATGTAGAGGGCCACTACTCGGGGTCTTCCTCGCCCGATGTAATGCTCTCTCAACACCCCCAGGCTTTCTCGGCCTTTGTCTTTAGTGTCGCGGAATATCAGCCCCAAGCTTGTGTCGTCGAGCAGTGGCGCTAACTCACAGTACGCGTCTGCGTTATGCTGGTCGTCCAGGGCCTGCTCTTCCGCCGTCAGGTCTCCTGTGGGGGCTGTCAAGATCGTCGCCTTCAGTCCTGCACCGTGCATGCAGCATAACATGCGCTCTTCCCAGAGCTCGTAGTCCTCTGCTTTTCCATTGAATGAGGGCCATTTGCTCCTTCCCTTGGTTGCCATCCTCTTGGTTGATGGTAGGCGTAGCTTTAGCTTTTGTTGGCCTAGCGTCTAGCCACGCGGTACTCCCGGTGCTAACCTAGCCTATACTTTAGCTAAGCTTGCTACCCTTATTATTTCGCCCCGGCGTGATCTGGGCCCATAACCTGTTGACAGAATCTGGCTATGGGGCGACAATAATGTGGTCAAGACATTTAGACAGTTACTAACAATCCTACATAGAACCTCTAACTTGAACAAACGACAACAGCAGCTCCTCGTCTTCCTCCGGTGGCAATCCTCCGACGTCCCAAACGCAGCGAATCTTCCCCAGTCTCAAAACGAGAGTCCAACTGGCAATGGTTTTTGACTAATATTAAAGGAGCTCCCGTCTATACGGAGCTACTGAGCAGTTTGATCCCGTAGATGGACTGGCTGACGCGCCGTTCTATTTGTCTGGTCTGATACCAAACAGTCCTTTGTCCCAATGATACATGCAGGCAGCTTTACTTGGAAAATGGTATTTATTTTCCTTCACCGTACAAACAGAATGTCTTAGCTTTTGTTCCTTAAACTGATTAAATAATAATGAATACAATAACTAATTACATACAAACATTTCGCCCTGCGGCGTGTTAAAACAGCGACCTGTGACCTGCGTCGTGCGTGCGTGCGTCGTGCGTTCAAAAACCTTTGCCCTTTCCGGGTCAAACTCCTACCTGATACAGTGTACCTGGCGCTTAAATAACAGAAGCGCCACCCCCTGGTCACATAAATCCATTGCACCTTAAATCCATTCATTTTGGCCCTTACAGCAATGGTGATAGTTGTACTCTACCTACTTAAGTATTCGTACCTTGTGGTTTCGCCGAAGCTCTGACGTGCACAGTAGGCTACTCAGTGTGTGGTTTCGCCAATGCGTGCGCGCGTGTGTTTGTGTGTGTGTGTGTGTGACATTGTGATACCTCGGTACATGTTTGCAAAATGTTTGGTATAGTGCCCCCCCCTGGAGAAGAATTCACCAGCCGCCACTGAGTAGAATAAAGGAAAGGTAATGGCACCAGGCAAATTCGATTTGCATCTTGGTAT
The DNA here is from genome assembly GCF_963971535.1 of Notolepis coatsorum. Classification (NCBI taxonomy): domain Eukaryota; kingdom Metazoa; phylum Chordata; class Actinopteri; order Aulopiformes; family Paralepididae; genus Notolepis; species Notolepis coatsorum. The sequence continues at coordinate 14,863,701 of NC_140168.1, read as the reverse complement.
AACGTTAGCTAGCTAGATCGAGCAGTGCTCTGTAATGCCTGGGGTGAAAGGCTTGGTGATAGTCTATATAAACTGGCTAAACAATGAAGACACTTTTATGCTCTTTTGATCATAGACCTGTTCATATGACCTGAACTCCTGAGTAAACAAAATAGGTTAGCCAATTTACGAGTAGCCTAACGTAGTCTTGTTTATTATATAACGCTGACTCGTCCAAACCCTGTTGGCGTGCAGCACAGTCACAATATGGGCTAATGTAACGCCAGTCAGCAAGCGAAATTAGCATTGAATCAAAAGCCTAGGGATGCAGGGACCGCTGAGGAATATTATACTAGGTCGGATAGTCCAGCAAAGTTACGTCCTATTCATCAATCTCACAATATTCGCTAACGTTAGACAGATGGAATACAGCCTTCCATCTAAAAACATAAATGAAAACTTACCACAGTCATGGTATCCATAATAACTTCAATCGGTTTGGATCCTTTGAATGAAATGAACATGTAAACTTTGGCCTCGACGTTAGAAAGTAGCACTGCATTGCGTGAAATCACTGAGCCCAGAGAGGAGTGGTTAGGCAAAAAATAGTTCAGAGTATATCTGCTTAGAAAACGTAAATGTCTAATTCATTTTAAATTTTTTATTTCTCCACGTGGTAAATACACAGGTCACAACATGTTTACAGGAACGTTTTGGAGTTGTATTTGGAGTGTATTTCGTGACTGTTGGGAAGTAGGCTGGGAACTAGGCTGCTGGAGGAACCTACTTCCAGTGACTGACGCTAAGCTAGGCTAACGGTGCGGGCGTTCCCTAAGCCTAATGCATGCACAGAGATGAAAAAGGTATCTTCTTGTCTAACTCCAGGGAATGTGGCAAATAAGCTAATTTCCCAAAATGTTGGCGTTTTCCTTTAAGCCCGGAGCCTATTTTCTGAAAATCCGCCTAAAATATATACCTAGGTAAATGGAATATTGCTCCACTTATTGCTCCATTTGGGCCATTTGCATATTCTTACAATTCGGCCTTTTGGCTAAGATCAAGTGATAATAAGCATATTTGAGCACATGGAAAAGCGCTATATACATATATAAATAGATGTATTATTATTAAGTGTTGTTGTAGCCAATTTGATGATTTTACTGTGGTCACTTTATTGTATGAAGGTGCTGTGTTATTGTGAAGGTGTTATTGAGATTATTGACTAATTAGCTGGGCGGGTGGCATAGGCAGGGCTCAGATGTTCTCGGGCACAGCCTATAAGTATGTGTGTCACAGGTGCGCAGCGGGAGGGAATTGGGGAAAGTCACAGGGAAGCCACACAGTTTTTCAACCGTGTTTTTTGTTTGTTTTCAGTTGTTTTGAGTTATTTATTTTTTTGATCTACCTTTTTCTCCCATTTTTCAATTTTTTTTCTCCCCTCCCAATTTTGTATTGTCCAATTCTACCCTCCCCTGTCTCGAGCGTTGTTAGGCCATGCCTCCCACAGGCCGGCTGCAATGTGGACCAAGCCTTGCATCACGTGTCCCCTCCGGTACACGAGGAGGCAGCTGTCGAATCTTTTCACCTGTACAGCGCAATCTCTCAGCGGCGGGGGTCTGCGTGGGAGGGACATGCCTCCCCCGTTGCTTCCTGATTCTACTGCGCAGGCGCACCAACCGACCTGTAGGAGTCGGTGTCCACAACGCCCGATACCCACCCACCAGCTTCCCACCCCTAACACTGCCAATTGCGTTAGTATGAACGACCAGCCAAGCTCGTAGCAATGCCGAGAGCTGGGCTCGAACCCAGCATCTCCTGCATTAGTGGCGAGCGCCTTGCTTAGCCGCCCCTGTTTTGAGTTATTTTCAGGTTTATTTTGCAACACTAGTCATTTGTTTAGGTTACAGTTTAAACACAGAGTTTATGTTATGCTTTGCTTTTTCCACTCTGCAAGCGAAAATAAAACTTTTAAATGCACTCAACACGAGAAGACCTGATTTACTATCAACAAGCACAACGCGTTGGAAAGAGCTTCGTACCATATTCCCTCACTGGCATCTTTTTGTTGTTCGGTTGCCCTTATATATTCTCTCCCCACCGTATGTATATTAATCTCCCACCCACCCCCTCCTAATGTACAGTCTCCTCCCCAATTATGTATATACTCTCTGTCAGGATCTATGGGTAACAGTACTGTATATTTGCATAATTATCATATATGTAACAAATGTAACTGTATGTCATGTATGTTGTGTATGTCATAAATGTCATTATGAATTGAAAATGGGGGACCCTGATGTGAACAAGACGAAAGTCTTTCTCTGGTCTGCATCGCCTTAACAATTGTGTGTATTAAGCCGTACTGTACTATTGGTCTGCAATCTGTTAAATAAAGTTTTCATTCATTTATAAGTGTAGTCTCCTCTGCGTCTCGCCCTACAGCCGCTGCTTACACTCCACTGGCTTCAGTCCGTCAGTTTCACACACAAGAAGCTCTGCTTAGGACACGTCGGGGATTGAACCCGGGTCACTAACAAGGAGGAAGCCCAGGTGCCATCCCAGGTGCAGCCGAGAGGAGGAGGGGCAGAGGAAAAACACACTTGATCTCAGCCAAAAGGCAGAGAAAGCGATATTCACAGACTGTCGGGCAGAACGGGGTGGTTCCCAGACAGCTCCCTCTCGGCCGTGGTTTTTATGCAGAGAGACGATGTATAATGTCTCGTGTTGTACGAGGGAGGGGCCATGCTAATCTTCTCTGTATCGTTCCAATTTTAGTATATGTCTAGCCGAAGCTTCGACAAAGAGACCATTGAAGCGCTGAGATATATATACCGTCAACCTCGAGAGGAAGTCTGGGAACTATGTAGATCATGAGGGTGCGTCCGCCTGCGAGGATTGGTGGCGAATGACAAAGAGTTTATAGCCCCCTCCCCCTGCATTATACCCCGAAGTGAATGATGAATGATGATGAATGAACATTTTATTTAACAGATTGCAGAATGGGTACAATACAGTACGGCTCAATACACACAATTGTTAAGGGGATGCAGTCCAGAGAAAGACGTTTGTCTTGTTTACATCAGGGTCCCCCATTTTCAATTCATAGTGAGAAGTACAGTTTCTTCGTCAAATGTATACTCTCTTTTTTTCTTTTTTTGTGGTGTAAACAATGAATGAATGAATGAATAGTTTTATTTTCGGTCTTTGTTTACAGATAAATCAAAAACACACATGTGTGGACTTTCAAAAGGAAAAGAAAAAAAATCACAAATCACAAATGTACATATTCAAAGTAAGCTCACACACAAAATCCAAACTCAATTACCGAAAAAAGGAATAGGCTGAAGCACATGCTTATTTTTGCCTATCCCTTACAATTCTTAAAAACTAAATATACTTTAATATAAGAAGAAAAAAAAGAAGAAAAAAAAGGACGAAAGTCTTTCTCTGGTCTGCATCCCCTTAACAATTGTGTGTATTGAGCTGTACTGTATTGTACCCATTCTGCAATCTGTTAATCAAATGTTCAATCAATCAATCAAGGATAGTTCACAATGCAGGATATTGTGATCACACAAACATACTATTTTTAAAGTAAAAAACGTTCAAGTTAATTGATCTTGTGGAATTTAAAACGGCACAAACAATGTATAAAGCAAAAGGTAACTTACAGGAAACATTCAAAAACGTTAGGTTATGTATATAACCAAGTTCTATGAGTTATGGTGATGCTCAGCATCATACTTGCACTGTACTTCACTTCGTGCACGTGCACTGAATAAAAAATTCCACCATGTACCTTTACATCCCAACATCCGTCTGACCACACCCCCATCCGCTTACCTTCATAAGCAGGTGTGTGGTCACCTACTCGCCTCCTTCCCAAACTTTCACCACAAGGCAAGATCAAGGGCCGCAGCGGTGTCTGATGCTGAGCGTCACCATAACTCATAGAACTTGGTTATATACATAACCTAACGTTCTATTTCGTTATGGATCTCGCTCAGCATCATACTTGCACAAGGGAGGAGAGCCATAGCCCGACAAATGTACCCCGCTGAGGCCCCCCACAACCATCAGATCAGGGAGGACCGAGCCCCCCGACCCTCCCTAATGGAGGACACCCTCCCTATTGGAGGCTTACGGAAGGGAGACGGATCCGACCGTGCGAAGAGGCACTCAAGCAACTCAACGCACAGGGTGAGCAGACCGTGGCTTGACCCCACGACTACACACACGCACAACCCGCATGCCACCCGGGAACGAACGGAAGGAACAACCTCGTTACTGCCCCCAGAATCACAGGGTCAAGAGCAAACCCAACCTTGTGGCAAAGCCGTAGCAGCGGAGCGCGAAGGAAGACCCAGACCCACTGAAGGGACTGGATCCCCTGGAAATTGGGGGCCCGGAGAGGTCAATGACGCCAGGCATCAAGACCCCACCAGGTGGTCACTTAGTGACACCGCCCCCCACATCGCCAGCGTATTCGGATAAGGCCCCTCCAAGAGCGGGCCCTTTCCCCCCAATAGCACACCGCCTGGCACACTGACCCTGCAGAACAGGCAGTCAGCATGGCCGTAAGCACACAAAAAAGGTCAACCAACGGAAGCAGGCAGCGCACCGGGGAAACCAGGCAACAGGCTGTAACCTGAGCCTGGAGCACTGCGGACGAGACAGGCGCCAAAGGAGTCAGCTGAAAACAGCCGCCCCGGCGGAAGGGCCGTATGCTGGCGTTGTTGATCACCATGACAAAGCCTCCATTAAAAAAAACCCACCCAGAGGGGTTGAGGCAGAGAAGGCTGACATGATTGGCAGACGTCATGAACGTGCAGGGGCACACTCAACCGGGTAACCCGGGAGTTGACTCTGCTCCAACACACCAGGGAATCAACCACCCGCTCGGTACAGACGGTGATTGTTCCTATAACCCCTCAAGAAAAAACTCCAAAACACACCTGCGGGTATACACTGGCTATACCGTAGTACAAGTGTTTCAGTTTTCAAACAAGGGTTATCCCAGGCCTACGGTATCAACGAAACTTTACTTCGGACCGGGCCCGGCGGCACGGGAAGCACAGGATTACCAGAGGAGGTCCAAGACCACCCCAACAGCCCTCTCTTCGCCATGCGTGAGAGAGGAGCGAAAAGAATGGAGAACCAGCCCTAAGCACACCGCACTTGGTATTCCCAGGCGGTCTCCCAACCGAGTACTAACCAGGACCGAACCTGCTTTAGCTACCGAGATCGGACGAGATCGGGCGTGTACAGGTTGGTATGGCCGTAAGCCATTACGATAGTGCAGAGTACAACATGTACCCAACAAAGGGTCTCCATAGCGCCTAACCCTGTGACACACGGACCGACCTGGCATTTTCCCCCCGAAAAAAGCACAAGTCCCTCAGGGTACCAGAACAGCAGATCTGCATCCCCGGCGGACAACGGGTTAACTGACCTGGACCAGCGTGACCAGACCAGTCCCGTGTCAGACCACTCCCCATCAACCTGGACCCTCTGCAATTTGCATATCGCCCCAACAGGTCCACGGAGGACGCCATAGCCCATGTGCTGCACACAGCAGCATCACACCTGGACAAGAGGCAGGGGAACTATGTGAGAATGCTGTTCATCGACTACAGCTCAGCATTCAATACCATAGTCCCCTCCAAACTCATAGCCAAGCTCAGGGACCTGGGCTTGAACTATGACCTCTGCCAGTGGGTCTTGGACTTCCTGACGGGCAGACCCCAGGTGGTAAGAGCCGGCAACTGCACCTCCTCATCCATCACGCTCAACATAGGGGCCCCCCAGGGCTGTGTTCTGAGCCCCCTCCTCTACTCCCTGTACACACATGACTGCGTAGCACAGCGGAACAACAACACCATCATTAAATTTGCTGATGACACAGTAGTGGTGGGCCTGATCTCTGCCAACGACGAAAGGGCCTACCTGGAAGAGGTAGATAACCTGTCACAGTGGTGTCAGGAGAACTGCCTCTCCCTGAACGTCAGCAAAACAAAAGAGATGATTGTGGACTTCAGGAGGTCGGGGGTCAAGGACTACAGCCCCCTCAGCATCGACGGGGCACCGGTTGAGAGAGTGAACAGTTTCAAGTACCTCGGAGCCCACATATCCGAGGACTTGACATGGACCACACACATTGACAGTGTTGTGAAGAAGGCACGACAACGCCTCTACTTCCTCAGGCGCCTAAGGAAGTTCCAAGTCAGTCAGAAGATCCTTAGGAACTTCTACTCATGTACAATAGAGAGCATCCTGACCGGCAACATCACCTCCTGGTTTGGGAATAGCACTGCACAAGACCGTAGCAGACTACAAAGAGTGACACGTTCAGCCGAACGCACAATTGGAGGGGGGCTTCCCACCCTCCAGAACATTTACAACAAGCGGTGCAAGGGGAAGGCTAAGAGAATTATTAAGGACTCGAGCCACCCGAACAACTGCCTCTTTGAACTGCTGCGGTCAGGCAAGCGATACCGGAGTCTTAAGGCGAGCACAGAAAGACTCAGAAGAAGCTTCTATCCCCAGGCCATCAGGCTGCTAAACGAACAATAATCACTATGCAACAACCATCAAATGCACACAGCACACACACCCACACGCACACACTCACTCAAACAAACAACACACTGCAGCACCCACTCTCCACACTTTAGATCACACAAACACACTTACACTTTATATTTATTGACAAAGGATTTGCACTACAACTCGTACACCTACTGTGAATTGTACCTAAATTGCACCTCGTCCCATTTCTCCATTTCTGCCTTGCACTATATAGTATTGTATATTAGTACACTGCACAGTATTGTATATTGTATGGTAACTACGTCTATTCTGCATCGAACATTGTACATATGTCTAAACTGAACACTGTGACCTAATTTTTTTTACTTCTAATTTTACTATGTTATTTTATTTCATACTTATCTTGTCTTGCACAGTCTCTGGAGCGCAACAGTAAGAAGCATTTTGTATAAAAGTATTCTGTACTTCTGTATGACAACTATTAAAGAAACTTGAAACTTGAAACTTGAACTCCTAACCATGCCGACATGCCCACTCCAGGAGAGGGGGTAGGTATGCGTGTCGATCTAAAACATGAAAAGAGGGCGCCACCCAGACGGTCCCCATTTAGACCGTGCTCAGTGGCCCACCCCAAGGGCGTGAGACCCCTCTACCTATGTTCAGATCTATTCCGTTAACATCCCCCAGATATGAACGAGAATTCATCGAGACAACCTAGTAAACTGGCGCTCAGAAGAGACAAAACTCCATCCCAGTTGCCCTATAAAAACGCTGTTTTAACAAGCAACCAGGGCGCACTTAGCCCCTCTGTGATTCTGTCACAGAAACACACCTGAGCCAGCACTATGTATGCGTCGAGACCCAAACACATCAATGGATAGTCTAGCAAGACACCAAACATTGTTCCTCCAAGTCGCCTGGGAGAACGACACGGAGCCGTCGTGCTTCATGTACCTTCCTTTTTTTATTCAAAAAAGAAAAAACACAGACTGACATGAATCCCTTGTGACGCCGCTGAGGGTAATTTTTTTTACATTTTTACATCCCACCACCCTCCCATAGGGAGGAGACGGAAATCCCCAGAGAGACTTCCCACGCGAGCTGTATAGATTGAAAAGAATATATTGCAACATTGAGCCATGTAAAATTTGGGATTAGGGCTCTCCGAGGAGGAGGCACTGAACCAATACACACTCAATAATCGAATTGAATCGAATACACACACAATAGAGCAGGACTCCTTTTTGAAGTTCTACTCACCTTGACAATCTGAGGAGGAGGCTCTGAACTCTGAGGAGGCTCCCTCACAGGGAAGGAGAGTCCTAACTCACAGAAGGCCCGAGTAGGAGCTTCGTGAGGAGGAGCCCTGACCACTCCCTGAAACAGATCCATCATATGGACCTGAACAACTCATGGAAGTCTTACCAACAGAGATGCGCACAGTGACGTACTCTATGGCGGGGGAATTTCTGCGGTGCACACGCCCAATCTTCCAGGGCGTGGGACCAGGAAACTCCCCCCCCCCTCTTACCCTGTAACGTCCCGAACAGCAACGTGACAGGAACCTTGAAGGACAGGAGGTTGTAACCCCTGCCCATCAAAAGGGGAGGAAAGGATTACCAGTTCACCCCTTTACAACCCCACACCCATGATACGATGTAATGACAAAAAAGAGCATGACACAGTCATAGTCAGCTACATGAAGTGTCTAACAGCTTCACACAGCTCATGTGCTAACCTGCTATCTGATTTTTACTAAGGAAAAAACACAGAATAGAGAGGGCCCCCTTAACCCTTTGATCTCCGGGGTTAAATTCATAATTTACCATCCCTCGCCAGCCCTATTTAACATGGAGAAGTTCCCCTTCTTTGCAGGGCTATAACTTTTTAAATTGTATTGCTAAATTGACATTACCATGGCCCATTCAAAGTCCTATATCTATTGTTCAGGGTGTAGCAACGTTATACTTTTTCATTCACATATTCATACTAAAATACGGTCTAAAGTATAAGTATGTTTTTATCATTTTCTGCAGCTTTCTCCAGAACGTGATTTATAGCCCCAAATGCATTATATTGATGATTGTATACAGTTTGATAGCAATCGGCGCGAGATAAAAAATTTCAAATGGACGTACTTCTAGAAGTTACTACGTATGATCTGATGATGACCGGATGGGCGGGGGGTCGTTTATAATTCCGTGGGCAACGTTATATCATTCATCTAGTGTGGGTGATATGATCATCAGAGCAGTTAGTATAGAAGACATGAACAAATAACGCTGAAACTCACCGTAGCTTCCTCTCGCCGTTGGGAGATGAGCGTGGAACAGAATTTTTTCTATTATGGGATGTCGAAATATCCGATCCATTTCCAGGTTGTATAATAGTATATACGTCCAAATCATGTTGTTTATCGAGTTATTGGCAACGGATCGCTATCCATTGTGTCGAGCTAGAGTCCCGGGACCTATAGCGAGTGATCGGACCAAATTGAAATGTGCACCAGCTTCCACTTCCTGTTTCTGCCCTGGGCGAGCGGCCGATCGGCCACCAGATGGCGCTCTTGAACCGTTAGAGAGTTGACAGGGGCTCACCAGTACATCTCATGTCTCCGGGGGAGAAATATGATTTCGGTCACAGATTTTTGAATTATTGATATCAATGACGCTGTACAGCGTCATCGGCAGAATGAGCATGGCGGGGAATGACGCTGAACAGCGTCAACGGCGATTAAAGGGTTAAGAGCCCCGGTACCAGACTTACACATGTGCTTCTGTGGCCAACCTAACCCAGTTATAGATCACAAGACACACACAACCCTTTATCACCACAAAAAATGGCAAGCACACTCTTGCTACAGAGGAACGCCGTTTTTCATAACGAGAGAATACATAATTCTCGATTAGTATCGGCCACAGGCCTTGCTAAGCACACACAAAAAGTGACCAAACAATCTTTTCTTTAGGAAAATATAGTTTCTCAAGCGGTTTAGCACAACCCACATCGTATCCCCACAACACAGTGACACAATATATTGTAAACAACATGTCTGAGAGGAGGGTGGGGAAGCCCCAGGGAACCGGGGGGAACACCCCTCCTACCTTACCCTTGATACGGCCAGTTGAACAGGTAAACCTGTTAATATGTGAACACACTGTTCATTGTCATTACAGGCTGAGAAAAGAATTCATTCTTCACTCATATGTCACTAAGCATAGCTTTATAGGTTAATTAACCCCCTTAGTTGTGAGTACACGGTACATGAACACACATGATGTTCTCAACACAACTAACCAGATCATTTTTACACATGTAACAACAACCCGATTTGTATGGAGAAGCTATACCAGTGACAAGACAATTCACACACAACACGCGTCGTATCCTCAATGTATTGCAGCAACACCCGTTTTGGAAAACATCGTTATTATTTAGAAGGGAAGGAAGAAGACGTGTTTAAGGTCTGGTCGGGACCTTCGTACCGTGAGAGCAGGCCAAGCGAACTGCAGTCTGGCTAACGGGGCACCGACGGTAAACACAGCATTCCTGTGTTGACGACACGGGCAGCGTCGCTGCGCCATCCAGCCGCTACGGTTCTCCATGTTGACGCAGTCCTCGCCGGCCGGGCTCCCGGTAGGTTCGACTAACATCCTCTGTCAAAGATGACATCGTAGTCAGAGTGTTTAAGGCATGTTATAGTCACAGAACGTTCAACAGTGTAGCATTAAGCTAATAGCTGATAGCAACAAGCTAACGTATACCAGCCTGGTAAACACAACGAGCTAACGCCGCAGCTAACAGCTGCGCAGCTAACTGGCAGTAGTCCATAACTAGCATGCAAGCTAACCAGCCATCACCTGAACTGCATACAATGACATAACAAGCCACACTTCAGACAGGCCGCTGTCCCAATCCCTTCCCTAACAGGGAAAAGAAAAAGAGATGTCAGAACACAGTTTCAACGGTGATCCAGACACACACGGGGCCCTTTGAGCATGGAACTTCCGATAAAGAAGATCTTATGCCCACATTTCCTCGTTAGGGTAAACTTTCATTTGTATATGAAAGATGGGGCCTACACGGGACAGAGAAGCATCCGCTCTAGAATCCTGGGATCACCAGAACCTAGCGCGGGCCACTAGATTAGCCATCATGGGCGTCAGGCCAAGATCCTCCGACCGCCGTTTTAAGCCGAGCAGAGGACCCTAGCCTGGGGTCTGCGTTTCGTAAATTGTTAGCTAACCCCCATAGCATCAACAACAACCAGAGCTCGCAATCAAAACAGTACATACCCAACCTGGAACCCACCGCTTCTCACAACAGTCGGTGCGTCCTACAGTCCAGCTGTGTTGCTGGAGGGTCTTTACCCCATCCAGCCGCAGCAAGGAGGATTGTAGTTGGGAAGCATGTCAGCGGCGTGAGCTCCTAATACGAAAAAACTGGTGGAGGTTTAGAATGATCATCATCTTCCAGACACTCCAGTAACGAAGACAATATCGCCGTATTTTCTCGAAAATAGTGAGAGAGAAAATAAAGATATGATGTCAACGTATCTCTTGTTTTCCAACTTTCTTCTACTAACAACCTCATCAAGTGGGGATCTACCGAAGGCACTTCCTTGTGGTGAAAGTGAAGAAGGAGGCGAGTAGGTGACCACACACCTGCTTATGAAGGTAAGCGGAAGGGGGTGTGGTCAGATGGATGTTGGGATGTAAAGGTACATGGTGGAATTTTTTATTCAGTGCACGTGCACGAAGTGAAGTACAGTGCAAGTATGATGCTGAGCGAGATCCATAACGAAATAGAACTGTTCTTTGAAAGAGAGGTACTACATACCTGTATGTCATGTATGTCCCTATGCCATAAATGTCATGATGTCATGTATGTTGTGTATGTCATAAATGCCTTGATTAATTGAAAATGGGGGACCCTGATGTAAACAAGACAAACGTCTTTCTCTGGTCTGCATCCCCTTAACAATTGTTTGTATTGAGCCGTACTGTATTGTACCCATTCTGCAATCTGTTAAATAAAGTTTTCATTCATTCATTCATTCATTCATTCATTCATTCATTCATTCATTCATTCATTCATTCATTCATTCATTCATTCATTCATTCATTCATTCATTCATTCATTCATTCAGGGGGGTTATAATCTGAGGGGAGAACTCAACTTAAAGTTCTTAGTGTACGTACTACCAGGAGAGGACATTGCATTTCCATATGTGGAGTGAAACTGTGGAACAGTCTGAATATTGTGCTAAAGCAATGTCCAAACATAAGACACTTCAAACTGAGTTATAAAGAAATTATTTTCACGAGGTACAGGGATGAGGAAGGGATTTGACATTCACTGGTTTTAAAATGTTTCTTTTCTTTTCTTCATGTTTTTTTTTTTTTTTTTTAATGTTTTGCATATATTTGTATATATACATTTGTTTTGTATGGTTTTATTAGTAAGAAATTACATTAATTTTGAGTAGTGGAAAAGGGGTAGGATTAAATAAGTGTATACTTCTTCCTACTCCTTTTCGAACATGTAAATTGAGTTACGGTCTCTTTTTTTGTTTTGTTTTTGTTTTAAAAAAAATCCATTTCATTGTTAGAGATTAATGATTTGTTTTTGTTTTATTTTGTTTGTATTTACATGTTCGAAATAAAGATTTCAAATAAAAAATACCTCTGTCCTGCCGCATCACACCTGTCATGTATCAATTGATCACCCTCTTGTGTAAATATACATTATACAGTAATTGATCATTATTATAAAGTGTCGTCTATATACCTATTCATTCTAATTCCATTGCTAGGGGAACAGCTTTGTCCTATGTTTACTTCAGATACTGTATTATCAAACATTGCAACAGGAAACACAAATGGGGCCATTTAGAATGTTTATATTGTCAAGTTGAAAAGGTCTATAAGATTTGCATTATAATAATTCTCTGTCTCTGTCTCTCTCTGTCTGTCTGTCTCACATTCTTCAATTTAGTTTCAGGTAAGTATGACAAGGTAATTTCAGGTAATCGGGTAAGTATAGGATACTTTGTATAATGTTTCAGGCATTTTTTTTTTCTTTTTTTTCTCTCTTTTTTTTATTATTATTGCAAAACAAAATTGTTAAAAGTCAGTACTCAACACACAATGCATAATGAAACTAACAATTAAGGTGGCTAAAATGACATGCAAGTACAGTAACAGAAAACAAAAAAAAAGTATATAATAATATTTTACCGTATACAGTGTATATCCAACGAAATTACCAATTGTACCAATGTCTTATACAGGATATACTCCTAATACCTATTATCTAAAACCCTACACACATATGCTCCAGCTCGAACCCCCCCCTCCCGGACCCCTCCTTGGATAGTACCTCCACTATCCCTCACTCCTAACCAGACACCACCATTATAAGCTAGCTTTTATTCTCTCCACCACTTCTAACCACATTGACATTTTGGATTCGTTGAGTCCCAGAATTCTTGCTGTAGATATTTCTTGATAAATCACATCGAGATATGTAAGAAACCAAACCTTCCGGCAAATTTTTTCCGGTTGAAACCAGCGTGATGCGATCAGTTTTTTAGCTACTGTGATACCCGATAGAACCAATCTCTTTAGCTGTGGATGTTTCAGGCATTCTATTGTCTTAATAACTGTAATTCATTGCAATACTTGTCTACATTTTAGGTAAGTATACACTTCAATCCATTTAAGGTTTTCGTTACATTAATATCTCTGCCTGTCTCTGTCTGTCTCTGTCTCTGTCCAGATAGATTCCTCAACGTATCTCCATGTTGCTATATCTAATTGCACCGACCTTTTCTTCAATCACGTGCAATACCTGACTGTCATACCATACCAGTTGAGATCTCTGCGAGGCATTTTGGCCATTTTGGGTTGTAGCACCAACTGAAGCTGACAGGGAAACATGTCAGTGCAAGACGCACGGGAACCTGCAGTTCATGCCTTTTCAGTAATGGGCTTCTGTCCACTAAAGGTGTAGAGAAGATGGCAGATACCATCATCTGCGATCCCAATGTGAAGGATTGTGCCTATGGTGTTTGTGGCGAGTGCCAATTCACTGCTGTTCCTTTGGTTAGGCCTGTGACAACAGATCCTATTGGTCTCACTCAGTGATCTACTGTGATCAATAAAGGTGAAAAGAATTCTGTTGTGACAGTCAAAAAAGAGATGATGTTGACAGAGGATAAAGCAGTAGACCAGTTCCAAGATCGGATGGCAAGATTTCGGCAACATATCTTCAACATCCGGTGGCAATACAGTACAGGGAGCTGAGGGAGAAACTTGCGGGGGAAAAAAAGAGCTTTATTCATGTTGACTTCAGGGAGAATTATGGCTGCAAGTACACTAATAATGAGGTTCAGTCTGTCCACTTTGGGGGATCCCATCAGCAAGCCACCCTCCACACTGGTGCTCTGTACACATCCTCCCAGTCCCCTCTGAGCTTTTGTTCCATCTCCCCTTCTCAGAGGCACGACCCATCGGCCATCTGGGCCCACCTGTACCCGGTGCTGGATTTGACCTTTTGTTTAGTGCTTGAGGCTCTTTGTTAACAGAACTCACTTTAGGGCGCTAATAATGTGGTCAAGAGGCATGGTTTCTATCTTGTGCCTGAACTGGCGTGGCTTCTTTTATTCACATATAAGCAGCAGTTGTACAACTCTTCTCTCTTTGAGAGACGTTGGAGGAGAGAACGAAAGGGGTGGGCACTTTTCCTTTTATAGTTGCCCTAAGGTAGAATACCTGGGTGGCTATGCTCAGAGCGCCCTCCAGTGGGGACAGATATATATGCACCAAGGCAATCACTGGTGGAGACAATTGTCTACACAGGTAAACAGTTACTAGTGTAAACAGTCATATGTACAGTATACAATCCTATACAGAGTCTCTTATCTCAACACTCCCAGGCACGTGCACACATAGAGCCCAAAGGGTGCTTGAGCACCTGCCTTTTTGAGCCTGATTTTTTTATTTTATTTATTTTTACCGTTACGCATATAGACTGCCCTTCCAACTGAAAAATGTCAGGATAGAATCAAAATATTAGGTAAAGAGAGAGATGCCCCATATTCCATTGCAGTTTGCACAGCCTCCTCATGTCTCCACGGACCTATATATTTTATGCATAGCGTGGGTGGTGACATACAGTTGAATGCTGGTATTACACTCATTGAGAGACACGAAGAAGTCAAGTCCGATGGGATTTGGGAATCTCAAATACAAATCGGGATCGGAATAAAAAATGCATTTATATTAAACAATACAGAATATACAGCACTTCTTGGGGTCTGTAGGGTAAGCACTTATTCCCTCCCCCCTGAACATTTATGGAGATGTATGGGCCTTTTAAGTCAGTGATAAAAGTGTCTTTCAAGGATAAGTGAGCTCCTGCACTGATTATTATAGTTCAATATTCAATATTTGATCACCAAAACCCCCCAAAAAGCATAAAAAATCGCTGTCCGTCTGGGATAACGAAAAACATATTTTTGACGTAGTTCAATGATTCTCTGTGGGATCAACAAAAAGAATACTATGACATTCTTACTCACTACAGAACATAGGTCAGGGCGAGTATAGGCTGTCCAACAGAATGAAGTTACTCACAGTTTATCTATACATTTCTTACTTCAGTCAAAACATATCAGGACCTTCTCCCACATATCTCTTCTGGGATACTTTTACACAGTTGACAGACTGTTCGAAGTCCATACCTATAAAATGGTTTAACCTGCCTAGGTCTTTCTTTTGTGGTCTGGAGCGATGATCAAATCCTCCACTTCTGTATTTTTAAACATAGATCACCTCTGTACTTTAACATTGTAAACCACCCACCTTTGTACTTAAACATGGGGTTAAACATATGATCCATTTCAACATTTTAAACCTGGTAACTCATCCACCTCTGTACTTAAACATGGGACCAAATATATGGCTCAATTCTTCAGCATTCAATCAATTTCCTATGAACCATACTTTGTATTTACTGTGGTCTTCAATACCTTCCTGGATTGGATAGCCCCATCTCCCTTCCACTGACTGCCTGCCCTCTAGTAACTTGGTTGGATACATCCATTTTCCCTCCCACTGTATGCATGCCCTCTTCGGGGGACATTGTGGCCTCTTTAAAGGTCGGGTTTACCCCACTGACTACCCTGTAGTAGTGCTCAACGGGGATAGGTGTATTATCCTCCTCGTCACTCCCTTCCCTGGCATAGCCTGTCAGACGTTCTGGGGGTCTGTGTTCTTTTGTGGAATACCTCCCACTGCTTGAGGCGCTTGACGTCACCCTCAGGTGCTTCTCGTCATCGCCCTCTGGGAGTTGCTGACTGTCTGTCTGCGCAACTGTACTGAGTACACTGGGGTGTTGTGTTTCTATTTCTACACACCTTGTTCTGGAGTCCAGCTCTGGCTCCTCTGTCTGTGTCTCGCCCTCACAGGTTGCCTTCGTGACAAACTTGACTAGCATGTGTTTCAGCACTATCCCTTTACCGGGATGATAAACTAGGAGAGCAGGACTTCCTCTGTCGTGTCCTACGAAAAATCCTTTAACATCCTTGGACTTGGGTTTTCCCTTGTCCTGCAGGTACACATAACATACTGATCCAAATCGGTGCATTCTGGCTAGATTACACTTCTTTCCTGTCAGCGCTGTATACGGAATGGTGCCCGAGTGCTTATTAAAGCACCTGTTTCTGGTGTAAGCGGCTTCTTGTACCGCATAATGCCACAGGCTCTTTGGTAAGTTACTATCCGCTAGCTTACATCTAGCCATTTCGGAAAGGGTGTGCCATTCCCTCTCTGCCACCCCGCTCTGGTGTGTGGGATATGGACGTGACGTCTCATGTCTTATCTTATACCTTCCCAACAGTGATTGGAACTCTCTGTTTGTGAACTCGGTTTCGTGGTCGGACCTCAAACATCTTACTGTACCATAAGGAGCTACGTTTGCCAGGAAGTTTTCCGTGGCCTGGAGTATGTCACTCTTTTCTTTGATAAAGTAAACAAACACTGCCCCTGTACACACGTCTGTAAAAGACTGTACATATCCAAAACCTCCTATGAACTCGTTGCTTACTGGGCCGACTAGGTCCATGTCAACTAGTACAAGTGGTACCCCTACTCTGTCTGTGGGATTTCTGTATCTCGGTTGGGTAAACTTCCCCGTTTTGCACATTGCAAAAAAATATTTCAGGTCTACGCTTCTCCCTCTCAATGTGCATACCCTCTGACACTACTTGCAGTTTCAGTAAATCCTCGTAATTACAATGACACATAATCCCGTGCCATGTCTGAATATCGTGACTGGCCGTCCCGCTATACACATCATCATTATCGTTACACTGGTCGTAGTCATTACACTCCGTTTTCAGATAAAATACTCTCTGGTACATCTTTATGTCAAACCGGGTACCGTCAGGTTCTACAAGAACATTTTTACCTTTATTGAAGGATACCTTGGCGCCGCTTGCAGTAGCAGCTATTACAGAGAATAGTCCTTGTGGGAACGATGGTATAGAGCGTTCTTTAGCGTCACCGTACGCCGGCACCCCCTGCTGTCCGTGAGGCATACCTGTGCGTCTCCCCTCTCTTGTGCCAATCCGTAGATATGTCTACTGTCTGCCAGCTCCATGCAATGCCTCTCCGAGTGGAAAGTGTCGTCAAAGTTCTTGAACCGACTCCTGTCGTTGATGACATGGGATGACGCGCCTGTGTCCACGATCAGTCTCCTTTGGGCCCGCTGCATCTGGGCCGGTCCAGCGATGCCCGCCGTCCGCGCTCCAAAAGCGCAGTCTTCTTGTCCCGTTATCCTCCGGGCGTCGCCTCGACTCGCCTCGCGTCGATCGTCGCCGCCATCGATTCTCCGGGCGTCATCTCGATTCATCTCACGTCGATAGTCGCCGCCGTCGTGTCCGCTGTCGTCATCCTGTCCACAGCCGTTATCTTGTCCGTAGTCGCCATTCCGTCCGTGGCTTTCGTCTCGCCTGTAGTCGCCATTTTGTCCGTGGCTTTCGTCTTGCCTGTGGCCGCCATCTTGTCCATGCGCGTATCGCGCGCTCTGGTTGTGTTTCTTTATGCACGCTCTGTCTGTGTGCCCTGTGGATTTGCAGAAGCTACACCAGACAGCCTTTGTGCATTCGCTTCTCCGATGGCCTTTATCTCCGCATCGCCAACACGCCAGTTCCGCCGTGGTCCTGGTTCTCTCTCTTGGCGTCTCTCGAGCCTTTAGCACCCTCTCTCCCTCCTCCGCGGCCGCTGGGTGGGTGTCTTCTGAGGCCTCGAAGTTCCTTAACTTAGCCTTGAACTGTCCCAACGTAATGTCCGTTGAACCGTGTGTTATCAGGAGTGTGAACGGTTTGTACAGCTCCGGTAGTCCTCTCATCATCATCGCCATCATTAGCCCATCGCTCGGTGCTTCTTCGGCACTCCTCAATGGCGTCGTGATTTGCTCCGCTCTGTTGACGTATTCGGTCACAGTTTCGGTGATCCCCTTCTTCAGGCCCGTTAGTGCTGTGTAGAGGGCCACGACTCTGGGTCTTCCTCGCCCGATGAAATGCTCTCTCAGTACCGCCAGGCTTTCTCTGCCTCTGTCTTTAGTGTCGCGGAATATCAGCCCCAGGCTGGTGTCGTCAAGCATCTGCGCTAACTCACAGTACGCGTTAGCATTCCGCTGGTCGTCCAGGGCTTGCTCTTCCGCTGTCAGTTCTCCGGTGGGGGCCCCCAGGATTGTCTCCTTCAGCCCCGCCCGGTGCATGCAGCCCAGCATGCGCTCTTCCCAGAGTTCGTAGTTCTCTGCTTTTCCAGTGAATGTCGGCCACTTGTCTTTTCTCTGGTTTTCCATCCTCTTCGTTAATGGTATGCTTAGCTTTTACTCTGGTCGGCCTAGCGACTAGGTACACGGTGCTCCCGGCGCTATCCTAGCCTATAACTTCAGCTAAGCTTGATACATTACCTCCACTATTTCGCCCCGGCGTTATCTGGGCCCATAACCGGTTAACAGAACTCACTTTAGGGCGCTAATAATGTGGTCAAGAGGCATGGTTTCTATCTTGTGCCTGAACTGGCGTGGCATCTTTTATTCACATATAAGCAGCAGTTGTACAACTCTTCTCTCTTTGAGAGACGTTGGAGGAGAGAACGAAAGGGGTGGGCACTTTTCCTTTTATAGTTGCCCTAAGGTAGAATACCTGGGTGGCTACGCCCAGAGCACCCTCCAGTGGGGACAGATATATATGCACCAAGGCAATCACTGGTGGAGACAATTGTCTACACAGGTAAACAGTTACTAGTGTAAACAGTCATATGTACAGTTAGACAGTTACTAACAATCCTATACAGAGTCTCTTATCTCAACATTCTTCAATCAGGCGCAGTACCGGACTGTCAACATACCAGCTGAGAAGGCCAGAAGAATTTGTTGACACCATTTCAATGCCGTAGAGGAAAACAACATCCAGGTGAACTGCATGGTGTCAACAAGTTCTTCTGGCCTTCTGACACCAGCTCGCTGCATCAATAACAATCAGATGCTTTTGGCCCGCTAAGTGGTGTTCCCGCGTTCACATCGAAAAATGAAGACCACTACCGCGTTCCTTGTCAAAAAGTATGCACAATGTGCAAAACCACCTGGCGATCAGAGGCTGGGAAATATTTAGTATTCTTTTTATTACTCTTCTGTCTGTGGAAACCCTTTGTTTTGCGCATGCATGGGCTTGAAAAGTGATGCAGAGCTCATTCTATTTCTGCTGGGCAGGTAAACTCACTCTTGCGATTTTCTTCTGATGTTGCCTATTGCAGCTTTCATTTTGCATCATCACAAATAACAACATTGACCTTGCCTTTACTCACCTCAGCATGAGTCAGCTGAACCCTTTCACTACCACACTACCAAAGGGTTAACCCTTTCACTGCAACAGTACAGAAGGTTTCACTGCCACACGACAAAGGGTTAACCCTTTCGCAAACCACACTACAGAAAGGGTTAACCGTCTGTAGTGTGGTAGTGAAAGGGTTAACCTTCTGTAGTGTGGTAGTGAACGGGTTAACCTTCTGTAGTGTGGTTGCGAAAGGGTTAACCCTAACATTAGTGTGCAAGGAGAGTGTGGAAAGGTGTTGTTTGTAAAGAGCACAGACCCTTTACCTTCCTTGGCACAAAGTCATTCTTTAATGATTCACAGAGTGACAGTCACCACACACACACACACACACACACACACACACACACACACACACACACACACACACACACACACACACACACACACACACACACACACACACACACACACACACACACACACACACACACACACACACACACACACACACACACACACACACACACACACACACACACACACATTTAGAATCTTTATTTATGTCCACATAAAGACAATGTTTAAAGGACACAAATATTATCAGTGCACTTGTACATTGTGGGTTATTCTGATACAGTCGTGCCCAAATTGACAATGGCAACCAAAGTTACACACACACATGGATGATGAACCTGACAATCTACACACAGCTCATGGATACAGATACAGTAGCAGCGTCTTCTCCAAATTGCCCGGCTGCCAATAATTGCTGACACTGAGCAATATCTTGCTAATTGTTTGGCTCTTCTCTTCGGAAGACCGGCCATCTTAAGGCCTCTAACACCCAACTTATGGACATGACCCAGGCTTCCAAATATGAAGACTAAAAGTTTACAGTTGTAGCCGAGTTGTGATATGGTATGGTCATATTTTAACATTTTGGTTGTAAAGGCTTCCTCTAGACTGTAGTCAAACGTGCAGCCAACTTCTAGGATGAGAACCTCTCTGTTATTCTCATTAACAATAACAACATCGGGGGTGTTTGCTGAAATGTCAGAGAACAATGAATTGTCCCTACACAGATTGAGCATATATGGCTTCACACTGGTGTGCTTATACAGCTTATATGTTGCAGGTGACCCGAGTGTGGAACTGACACTGTCTGCAATCAGATCCACGATCCTATCATGCCTACAAATGTAGAGCCCTTTGTATGCATGACAGCCATTGAGTATGTGAGACATGGTTTCTGTTGTATGTTCGTGACCATGGTGTATGCAGTGTGGGCTATGACTGCCAGGGAACCAGATGGAAAGGTTGAGCATTGATGGTAAAACCTGTAGCCTAGCTTTTAAAGTAAAAATGATGATGCTCTCATCTATAGCTACATTTTTAAAAACTGCGAGACAGAGTGGTCAGCGGCAGGGAGACAGGCAGGCTTCCCTTGCAGTTTAAGCTCAGTCCAGTGTTGACGTTGGCACACACACACACACACACACACACACACACACACACACACACACACACACACACACACACACACACACACACACACACACACACACACACACACACACACACACACACACACACACACACACACACACACACACACAGACACACACACACACACACACACACACACACACACACACACACACACACACAGTAACACAGTCACTTGCAACTGTGGTAGTGTGTGCTTGTAGTTCTAGTCTCTGCCACTAGAGGTCAGGATCAGACCAGTCAAATATTCTGATTACCATAGCTCAAGGACAGAGAGGCCTGCTGAATATAGAATATTGACCATTACAGGACAGTTCTTTGTAATCGTACCAACGTTTTGCATCCTATGCTTTTTTTTGATAATCGGTTGAAATCCATTTATTTTATATAGGCCTAGGTGGAATTAATATGCTGTGGGTTTCACTTGAAAGGAAAATCCTCAAATGTACTCACTTACAACTACAGACCATTGGTTCTCAATCTGCCCCAATGTCAATGTCCAGCTCCCATACCCACTAATACAACTTAAATTATCTACCCAGAATGCTTATGGTTATTCCGTTTGTTTAATGGAACATCTAAGCCTGCTTTCAAGCAAATAATGTTACCATTTGGCATAGAATGTTGTATTCTTGACTATCATTCATAACTACTATGGCTCGGGAGGTAGAGCAGTCGTCTGGTAATACGGAGGTTCCCGGTTCGGTTCCCACTCCTCCCGGGCAGCGTGTCGAAGTGTCCTTGAGCAAGACACTTAACCCCTAATTGCTCCCGATGAGCAGGTTGGCACCTTGCATGGTCGCCTCTGCCGTCGGTGTGTGAATGGGTGAGTGAATGGGTCAAATGTGAGGAAGAAATTGTAAAGCGCTTTCGCTTTGTTTTTTTTTACTTGGCTTTGGGATTTGGGTGAATATGACAATGTTCACAACATTCTGTAAAAAGCACACAATTCTGTAAAACAGCCTCCTTGACTCCGTGTAGTTCGTCGTGTGCAATCGCTCAGTGGATGAAGGGGTTAACCTGTGTCTCCACTACATCCTGGAACACCTGGACAAGCCCAGCTGCTATGCATGGTTCCTGTTTGTGGACCCCCCCCCCACCTTACAGACAGGAAGCAGTCGATTCAGCCAGGCTAATACCACTCCAGCCCCCTAGTCAGCAGCACAGGTGCCCCTCAGGGCCGCGTCTATTCTTAACCCAAACGGTTCATGCGTTTTGCGAATCTGATTGGCCACCGACGTTTCTGGTCATGTGACCAGGGTGCGAACCATGGGGCAGCTCGGTGAGCCATTGGCTCCCCTAGATCAGACATAAAAAAAACATGATTTGTGAATTTTTGGGCGGTCTCTAAATTACTGAAAATAAATGCTATTTTTGCCATGCATTTCAAATTTTTCTGTAATTTTCTGTATCATCATCGTGTGTATAATAATAAAATGTGGCTATTTTGATGTATGATTAATGATTTGCGCACTAATTCACACCGTAATATGGCAACATGCATGCTATTCTTGCAATTACCATTCGGAGCGTGGCGGCGCTGCAGCCTGCACGCACGGCACAAATCAAACTTGACCCACGTTGTAACCTGTGAGTGACAGTGATAGTTTGACAGGTAAATAAGGTAATCACTCAGGATAATGTCGAAATGAAAAATCCAACAAGTAAGCCTTTTAACCAATTTTGGTTTCACGAAGAAGGCGAAGCAGCCAATCGACTTGACAGAGCAGGAGGCGGGATCATCTACGTCTTCGATAGCAGACAAATTGACAGCTGGCGACGACGCTGTTACACCTGCTGCTGCTGCTGCGGTGGGGAGTCTGGGGACTATTTCTCTGACCAACCCCGGTGGTGCCGGCGCCGGCGGTCGTATAGTGTTGGATCTATCCAATCTAACTAAATGGATACTTTTTTTTATCATGGAATGTGCTGTGCAAGCCCAGACCGTCCAGACGGCCGGACCACAAAACAACAACAAGTGAGTCTATTACAATATGTGTTCTGTAGTTACTGAAACTGATTGAATATATGACAAGATTCAAGAGGTTTATTTGTCACATACATACATACACAAGGCCTACAGGCTACAGTATGTCGAGTACAGAAAGCGTCACAGTATCCTCCGACAGTCCGACTCCTCCCTGCGAGGCACCCCCCCCCCCCCCCTCCCCTCTGAGCTCCCGGCTCCCCCGAAGACCATGCTATGGTTCGCACACTGCATGTGACATGTGCGCCCAATCGCGTGACGCGCCCATTTCCGCCCTCGACCAGCAGCAAACCCTAACCCTAACCCTAACCCTAACCGTTCTATCGCCATGCTCTAAGACAAACTCTAACCTTAACCAACTTCGAAAGAGTGCCTAAGCTTAACCGGGGGAAAGAACTTGCCGTCACACGATTGGTGCGACCAGAAACATCAGTGGCCAATCAGAGCGCAAAACGGGAACGCGGAAGCATGCACCGCTTGGGTTTAGAATAGAGGCCTCAGGGCCGCATGCTGTCTCCCCTTCTATACTCACTGTATAACAAACGACTGCAGTACTAACACCACAGTAGTAGGCCAGGGCCTCATCACCAACAATCAGTTCATCTTGGAGGAGGGGGGAGGCCCCTGTTGGGCCGGATTAAATGGCCTGTTCAAACCCCCCCCCACCCCCCCCCCCCCCCCCCCCCCCGGAAATAAATGGCTCAGCTGTGGAGCTGGTTGAGTCATTTAAAGGAACACGCCGCCAACATTTTGGGAAAAGAGCTTACCGTCTTCTCCAGAGAGAGACGAGAAGATGGACACCAGTTTCCTCTCTGTGTGCGTTCAGTAGAAAGCTATCTGGCGGCACGTTAGCCTAGCTAAGCACAATGAATGGAAGCGGACATGACCGGTTAGCCTATAGGCATTGTACCGACACCTCTCCCCCGAAGGCTAACCGGACATGTCCGCTTCCGTTCATTGTGCTAAGCTAGGCTAACATGCAGCCAGATAGCTTCCTACTGAACACACAGAGAGGAAACTGGTATCTTATCTTCTTGACGGTTCTCCTCACCTCCTCCACGACTCTCTGGTTCTCCTCACCTCCTCCACGACTCTCTGGTTCTCCTCACCTCCTCCACGACTCTCTGGTTCTCCTCACCTCCTCCACGACTCTCTGGTTCTCCTCACCTCCTCCACGACTCTCTGGTTCTCCTCACCTCCTCCACGACTCTCTGGTTCTCCTCACCTCCTCCACGACTCTCTGGTTCTCCTCACCTCCTCCACGACTCTCTGGTTCTCCTCACCTCCTCCACGACTCTCTGGTTCTCCTCACCTCCTCCACGACTCTCTGGTTCTCCTCACCTCCTCCATGACTCTCTGGTTCTCCTCACCTCCTCCACGACTCTCTGGTTCTCCTCACCTCCTCCACGACTCTCTGGTTCTCCTCACCTCCTCCACAACTCTCTGGTTCTCCTCACCTCCTCCATGACTCTCTGGTTCTCCTCACCTCCTCGTCTGGTTCTCCTCACCTCCTCCACGACTCTCTGGTTCTCCTCACATCCTCCACGACTCTCTGGTTCTCCTCACCTCCTCCATGACTCTCTGGTTCTCCTCACCTCCTCCACGACTCTCTGGTTCTCCTCACCTCCTCCATGACTCTCTGGTTCTCCTCACCTCCTCCACGACTCTCTGGTTCTCCTCACCTCCTCCATGACTCTCTGGTTCTCCTCACCTCCTCCACGACTCTCTGGTTCTCCTCACCTCCTCCATGACTCTCTGGTTCTCCTCACCTCCTCCATGATGGTTCTCCTCACCTCCTCCATGACTCTCTGGTTCTCCTCACCTCCTCCATGATGGTTCTCCTCACCTCCTCCACGACTCTCTGGTTCTCCTCACCTCCTCCACGACTCTCTGGTTCTCCTCACCTCCTCCACGACTCTCTGGTTCTCCTCACCTCCTCCACGACTCTCTGGTTCTCCTCACCTCCTCCATGACTCTCTGGTTCTCCTCACCTCCTCGTCTGGTTCTCCTCACCTCCTCCACGACTCTCTGGTTCTCCTCACCTCCTCCATGACTCTCTGGTTCTCCTCACCTCCTCCATGACTCTCTGGTTCTCCTCACCTCCTCCACGACTCTCTGGTTCTCCTCACCTCCTCCACGACTCTCTGGTTCTCCTCACCTCCTCCACGACTCTCTGGTTCTCCTCACCTCCTCCACGACTCTCTGGTTCTCCTCACCTCCTCCACGACTCTCTGGTTCTCCTCACCTCCTCCACGACTCTCTGGTTCTCCTCACCTCCTCCATGACTCTCTGGTTCTCCTCACCTCCTCCACGACTCTCTGGTTCTCCTCACCTCCTCCACGACTCTCTGGTTCTCCTCACCTCCTCCATGATGGTTCTCCTCACCTCCTCCACGACTCTCTGGTTCTCCTCACCTCCTCCACGACTCTCTGGTTCTCCTCACCTCCTCCACGACTCTCTGGTTCTCCTCAGCTTCCTGCTCTAAGACCAGGCTGCAGCGAGGGATGCGCTCGGCTGAGAAGGTCACTGGATGACCTGAGAGCCGGGTGCACGGCTGGCAGGATCGCCCCCCCTGACTCGACCCACCCACCCGGGTCACCACCTCCCCTCAGACGGGCGACGAAAGGTCACACTACTCACCCAACGCCTCCACGATGCCACCATGACAGGTTCTTCCCCCAGGCCGCTCGCCTCCTCTCCATAATGGCTCCCGACTGAACATACGAGCAAACATAACAACTCTGTGCAAAGCCTCTATTTTTTTTGGATCCACTTTTTCTCCTTATTTTCTATTTTTTCTCCCATCCCAATTTCGTATATCGCCAATTCTCCCCTTCAATTCTCCCCTTCAATTCTCCCCTTCAATTCTCCCCTTCAATTCTCCCCTCCCGTGTCTTGAACGTTGCTCGACTATGCCTCCCACTGGTCGGCTGTAGGGAGGATAGAAGCCTTGCATCACGTGTCCCCTCCGGTACACGAGGAGGCAGCCTGTCGCATCTTTTCACCTGCCGGCGCGGACTCTCATTGGCGA
Source organism: Notolepis coatsorum (assembly GCF_963971535.1). Classification (NCBI taxonomy): domain Eukaryota; kingdom Metazoa; phylum Chordata; class Actinopteri; order Aulopiformes; family Paralepididae; genus Notolepis; species Notolepis coatsorum. The sequence continues at coordinate 14,837,799 of NC_140168.1, read as the reverse complement.
GGTGTAACGCGTGGGAAGCTCACGCTGCCCCCGCTACTTCCTGTCTCTGCTGTGCAGGCGTCCCCCAACCGACCTGTAGGAGTCACTGTCCACAACGTCCGATCCCCACCCACCGGCTTTCCACCCGCTACCTCTGCCAATTGAGATAGTATGACGACTGGCCCAAGCCGCAGGCAATGCTGACTCGGGGAGTCGAGAACGCAGCCTCTTGCATTGGTGATGAGCGCAATCTCCGCTACGCCACCCAGCCGCCTCACAAGGCCTCTATTGATGATGAATTACAAAAGAACTGCTTGACCTTCAGAGTCTCAAGGGCCAGACAAGATGGGTGGATTTACGGCTCAGTCTGTTCTCTTCAGTTCTCCAAATTGTTCTTTTTATGATGGTCTTATGCAAGCTGCAGCAAAACATATTTCATCTGCACTTATCTTTTCATCTCAGAATGTGAGTGAGTCATAAGTGCTTTTGTGCAGTTTGTGGTTTTCAGTGAAATGGATGTGCCTTTATCGTACACAGAAGTTGTTTCCAATAGAAAACGCTAGCGTCGACGTTAGGTATAGTCGATGATTCAAAACCAAAACTTCCAAACAAGAAGTCTGCAAATCATGTTATGATTTCTCAAAACGCAACTGAGCAACACTAGCTGGCTATGACGTACAATTAAATACTGATTTCAATGGTGAAATCCTTTAGACACAATATATCATGCTGCTTTGTGATTTGTAACAAACAGCTCATCCCGCACACATCACTGTGTGTGTATTGTATGAATTGTCAGGTCAGTCATCCCTGGCCATAAGAACACATCCATTTGGTATTTGTTTGTATACAAAGCCATCCTGGGGCAGCTATACCAACGTACATAAGCACTTTACTCATTCAACCAAGAGGTGGACATTACCATCTGAGATCACAAAATGATATCTCATATCATTCCACTGTCAGAACTGAGTTTGAGAAGCGCCCAGTCATCCCGCTCCTTTCTCCTGCTCCATTCTCCTGGAACCTATTGCAAAGGGATACGAGTCCCTCATTGGAATTGATCATTTAAAAGAAAGAATTGGACACCTTCTTGCCATATTGTTTTTCATTGAACTGCGAAGAAATCTTCTCTATTTTTAGTATTCATGTGCTCTCACACTATATTGTTTTTATTTGTGCTTGTTTTAATGCTGGTCTATATGTGAACATGATCTGTGTGCTGCCTTCTTGACCAGGGTCCACTTGAAAAAGAGGTAGAAATGTGATTTCCCTGGTTAAATAAAGGATACAAAATAAATCAAATGGAAGTCTCAAGTCTGTGTATATTAGTGCAATCTTTAATCTTCTCAGTGCATTTTCACCATGGTTACATTGCATCGTATTATGCTGTATGGTCTACATATTATGCTGTATAGTCTATATTTTATGCTGTATAGTCTATATATTATGCTGTATAGTCTACATACTGTATTATACTGTATTGTAACGTTCGGGAGACTATCCTCCTTAGGATAGTATCCCACTGTCTACCTGGGTCACTCCTGTTGTTATGGGTTCACCTTGTCTGTCACCACTGATTGCTGTCATCACTAATTGTCTGTCACACCTGGGTGCTGTCATTGGTTGACAGACTGCTGTCACTCATTGACAGCGTGGAATGTTGAGTATGTGACCTAGGAACGGGTACATAGGAGACACGCCTCCAGTTTTTCAAAAGTTTTTGACACGCCTCAGCTTCTGAGCTGAAGGAGTGTTTTTGCGGACCTCCCAAACTTTCAAACTTTTTAGATGAAGGAATGGGTACAATAGGAGACACGCCTCCAGTTTTTCAAACGTTTTTGACACACCTCAGCTTCTGAGCTGAAGGCGTGTTTTTGCGGACCTCCCAAACTTTCAAACTTTTTAGATGAAGGAATGGGTACAATAGGAGACACGCCTCCAGTTTTTCAAAAGTTTTTGACACGCCTCAGCTTCTGAGCTGAAGGCGTGTTTCTGCGGACCTCCCAAACTTTCAAACTTCTTAGATGAAGGATGGGTATAATAGGAGACACGCCTCCAGTTTTTCAAAAGTTTTTGACACACCTCAGCTTCTGAGCTGAAGGCGTGTTTTTGCGGACCTCCCAAACTTTCAAACTTTAGACTGTTTTCTTTATGCGTTTTTCTTTTTCTTCCTTTCTACCACAAGACGCGGCCACTGATGGGTCCATGGGACTTGGATAAGTCCTGTGGACCCAACTCTGGCCACTGACCACATGAGCGAACGGGTACATACGCACACAATACACGGCCACTGATGGATCCGTGGGACTTGGTAAAGCACTATGGACCCAACTATGACCACTGATAAAAACGTAACTACACTAGCATTATAAGACCTAAACATTGCTACCTACCATACAAGTGCATTGGTTTAGTGCATTTCCGGTTGCCACTGAGCGGAAATGTTTGTGCGGACCTGTTCTCCCAAACTGGTAAGCAAATGACTGTTTTTACGTTATTTTCATTTTTACGTTACTATTATTATTATTATTATTATTATTATTATTATTTTTTTTAACATTGATCTTAACTGATCACTATGACTTTATTACTTCTATCGTTATATATGCCTATAATTGTGTACAGCACTTTGAGCTACATGACATGTATGAAAGGTGCTTTATAAATACTTACTTACTTACTTACTTACAATACTATAATAACAGTAACCACTGCCAGAATAGTGACACATGTATCACGTGTGGTGAGCACACGCATGCATGCACAACGAAGACAGAAGATTGCGTTGTCTCAATCATTTTAACTATAAAATGAGCTCAAAGTATGAGCTCACTGACTGAAATTTCCAACAAAAAGCATCAATTGTCAAATAATATTGATCACATTAAGATGTTTTGGAGGAAATTAGAAAGGGAACAACAACTTAACCCTTGTGTCTGATCAGATTCTTATTTTTTTGATAACTTTGCAGTGATTATATTTGTAGCCAATGTGGCAAAGGTGTGTAATCTTTGAATTATCTTGGAATTATTTTGACTCTCTCTTTCATAAATTGTTTATTCAACTTCAGCCCCAATCATAACCACCACATATTGTTTTTTGTAATGTTAGATTTAACAACTCCTTTTGGGAGTGTGCCATCTGCCATTCCATCCGCCGCCTCCGCTGTCAATCAGTTGTATCGCCTGGTCCCGCCTCCACCAATCACAAGCGGCAGCACGGCTCCATTGTGTGTGTGTGTGTCCGCGTGAGGGAGAGAGAGTCAGATAGTTCTCCTACTCTGTCGCAGACAGTGAAATCCTGGTTGTTCCCCACCCACCTGGTTATCTAAAAACTATCGCGCAGCGCCGCCGCCACAACTAGAAACAATGGCCTGACAAAAAAAAAAAAAAAGTATAATAAAAAAAATATATAATATTTTTTTTTTATATAATTTTTATTTTTTTTATCTGTGCAGGCCAGGCCACCGGGAAAACTCCCGGTGCTCCCGATGGCCAGTCCGGGCCTGTTGATACCCACCACTGTGTCCCTTATGAAAAGGTTGGATGGACTTCCCCCTTACATCACATCACTGTTACATTTTACATTTTGTCATTAAGTTCTGTACGACAAGTCAGCAGGAGTAAAATGTTCATCAAACAGTGCTGAAACGTGGGTGCTGCAGTGTTGAGTGCCTAGTAGTAAAGACATATTAGTATAGTAGGAAGAGTGCATGATAGCAGGGCCGGACTGGGGAAATAATTCAGGCCGGGAAATATAGTGCGAAATATAGTTCCAGTCAGGCCACTTTTTAAGCGGGGGGTCTGGGGGTCCCCCACCAGGAACATTTTTGTTACAAGGACTTAATTTCCTGCATTCTGGTGCAGGAATGTTTGAAATTGTACCCTTTAAATGCCAGTGTTTGTGATGGCATCACAAATTATTGTAAAAAAAAAAAAACACACAAAAATGTAAATATCTTCAATATATCAAATGCAAAGTGGATTTTTATGGGGGGGATTATTACAGGCTAGCATAATGTCAATGATTAGCAACAACACTGATTTCGATGGATTTTTAGTTTTTTGTAATGTCAAATTGAAAAGAAATACTCACTCTTACCATTAGGGAACTAAATTGTCCTCTTCAAAAACGCCATAAAAATATGATGTGCTTTTTCTTTCATACATCTTTTATTCAACTTCAGCCCTGATCATAACCACCACGTATTCAATACATTTTCGAATTATAACCCTTTAAATGCCAGTGTGTGTGATGGCATCACAAATTATTGTTAAATTTTCTTTTTTTTATATATATTTTCAATATATCAAATGCAATGTAGATTTTTCTGGGGGGAATTATTACAGGCTAGCATGTGTCAATGATTAGCAACAACACTGATTTTGATGGATTTTTTGTTTTTTGTAATGTCAGATTTAACAACAACTCTTTTCAGAAAAGTGGTAGCATTTCATTTTTAATCTGACGTTACAAAAAAACAAACATCTAAAAATGTAAATGGTTATGATCAGGACTGAAGTTGAATAAAAGATGTATGACTGTTTAGACTGCGTTACTCTCTGTCTGTTTACTCTCTGTATTCTCTGTCTGTTTTTAATATTTATAATACAAGGTCAGGAAGACGTTAATGATTCAATTTTACACAGCTATCATACAAAACATCATTTCACTCTCCATCACTGTTTGGTACGGCAACACACCCAAACACACACTACACAGACTAGACAGGATCATCGTTAGGGCATCCAAAATCATCAACTGCACACTCCCCACCCTGGACTCCATACACAAACATCACACCATCACACGCGCACACAAAATCATCAGTGACCCCCTGCACCCAGCTCATCACCTCTTCCAACTCCTCCCCTCTGGTAGAAGGTTTAGGTCACTAGGTAGTCGCACGGTTAGGTTCAACAACAGTTTCTTCCCCAAGGCCATACAATTACTCAACTCCAACTCATCCTAATTTCACCCCCTGCTGTTATGTTATGTTATGCATGTTACGTTATGTTATGTTATGTTGTTGTTGATGTTAGGTTTGTGTTCCATCATCCATGTGGTGTATTGTCGCAGCTACCACCTGCACCGTGCTCAAATTCCACCGGCCTGGCCGTGTGGCAATAAAATAAACTTGAACTTGACTTGAACTTTAGGATTTTTTTTGCTATGCGACTTACTGTGAAGCACTTTGGTTGACGTGTGTGTCATGTGTCATGTTGAAGTGTCATGTCTAAATGTGCTATACAATTAAATTAGATTGATTGATTGTCACAGTGATCGCCTGGTTGTTCCCCACTTAGGTTATCTAACTATTGCGTCGCTGCAACTAGAAACACTGGCCTAGCCTGCTTCTAAGTTATGTGGCCTGAATTTAATTTTTTTTTTTTATTATTACATATATATATATAATTATATATTTTTTTCATCAGCACAGGCCAGGCCAGGCCAGAAAACTCCCGGTGCTCCCGATGGCCAGTCCAGGCCTGCATACTGCCATCAATAAAAGCACTTGCAGTGTACATACATTAGTATTTAGTAATGCATAATTGGTAAAACAAACTCAATCTTTGCAACTTCAAAGAAAGCTTGCTGTATTACCTACCTCACACACAGCAGTAGGGTGCAGGGTTACAGCTCAGACTGCATTAAGCCCTCTGGCATCTGAACATTCAAGAGGGGACGTGTCTAAAACTGACAACTTAAATGGATGTGCCTCAAGTTCCCAGCATGCTTGGACTTTGTGCCTCAGTTAAACTAACTTACTCTAACCTAACCTAAAGGATACATTGGGGGGAAAATAGGGACAGTGCAGATCGAGAAACATCAAAATGTTAGCTAGATATTAGCCCATCGGTTCCTTGCAAAAACTCAGAAAATATTTGCTAATGGCCATATAATGTGTTTAGAATATAAGCAGGGTTTAACTATTTTGCAACACCCCTAGACTGTCTTCATCATGGCACCCACTTTGGGAAAGCCTGCCCTAGTAACCTGCATTACATTTTATCCACTAACAGAGCAGTCATTAAGACACGTTATAAAATTTTCTTGCTATGTTTTCACCACTCAATAGGGCACTTTAGCATGATGTTTTTCAACCGTGGGGGCACATGGTCAAGTTTAATCATTGGAGGGGCACCAATGGGCACGTCCTCTCATTTTCGCCACTCAAAAGGGCACTTTAGCGTGATGTTTTCAACTGTGGGGGCACATGGTCAAGTTTAACCATTGGAGGGGCACCAATGGGCACGTCCTCTCATTTACGCCACTCAAAAGGGCACTTTAGCGTGATGTTTTCAACTGTGGGGGACATGGTCAAGTTTAACCATTGGAAGGGCACCAATGGGCACGTCCTCTCGTTTCTTTCACTCAAAAGGTGTTAGGGTTTGAAACCGACCTCAACAGCACGGCACAGACAGGTAGTTCAGAGTTAGCCAAACACTAGGGCGTATTTATTACAGAATCAAAAAGAGCCAAATAACAATTCTGAATCAACAAAAAAGGAGAATGCCTTCGGCAGAGTTGTCTGCGGCTCTGCAGATCCTCCCGGTGTTTAGAGGTGGGGAATCGGCGTAGGCGCCGCTGCGGCTCTGCAGATACTCCCAGCTCCAACTCGGAGTGGAAACGGAGAGAGAGAGAGAGAGAGATCAACAACAGTCCAACAGTACACAGAGGCAGTGCAGTTCAGTCCTCCCTTAGCTGAGTCCAGTATGAATTACAAGTGACTTGATCTTCGGTGTAAACTACACACAAGTTAGCTGAGTCCAGTACAAAACAAAAACGGTACTTCTTCAGTGTTATCCAAACACACAATTTAGCTGAGTCCAGTACAAAACAAAATGGTACTTCTTCAGTGTTATCCAAACACACAATTTAGCTGAGTCCAGTACAAAACAAAAACGGTACTTCTTCAGTGTTATCCAAACACACAAAAACAGATAATCCAAAAAGGTTTGTTTCCAAAACTCACCAAAGCGCAAACGCGTAAAGCGGGCAACGAGGCGCAGCTCCAAACGGATGATCAAGATATTCACCAGCGGCGATCCAAAGATGTCCTGGAGGGAAAGTAGACGAGGCACAACAACGGGGGGAAGGCAGGCAGTAGCAGTAGTATTCAAAACGACCCGACAACGATTGAAAGAAGGTCCCAGTATATGAAGCCTCTGGAGCGCTAATCACAAACTACGACAGGTGCGTGATGGAATTGGTAATCGCTCCTGAAGCGTGTGGCGGGGAATGCACCAATCAACACAGTACCTTGAAGAAGCGTGTGGCGGGGAACAAGCCAATCCTCACAGTATCCTCACAGTACCCCCCCCTCCACGGGAGCCACCCGGCGACCCACTCGGCCCCGGCCTGCCCGGATGGGACCGAAGGAAGCCGGTGATCAGGGGCACTGGAGAGGGGGACAGAGACAGAGGCCCGGAGAGGGGGGCCGGAGACGGGGACAGAGACCCGGTGAGGGGGGCCTGAGACAGGGACAGGGAACCGGCGAGGGAGGCCGGAGACGGAGACAGGGGCCCGGTGAGGGGGCTGTAGCCAGGGACACAAGGGGAACCCCGGGGCGAAGGACTGGACGCCGCCTGAAGACACTGGGCATGACAGGAGGGGCTCCACCCCCTGATGGTGCCGGAGGACCAGGCGATGTGGGGCTCATGCAGCACGAGCCAGGGCCGACCCAGGACTACCGGGACAAGAGGGGATCTGGTAATAAAAAACTGGAGTCTCTCAATGTGGTTACCAGCCACGGTGAGGAGGACAGGACAGGTGCGTTGAGTGATGTCAGCCAGGCGGCGATGATCCAGCGCGAAGACCTCCAAGGGCCTCTCGAGGTCCTCAAGTGGAATGTTGGCCCGGGTGGAAAACTCAACGTCCAGGAAACTCCCATCAGCACCAGAGTCAATGAGTGCACCCACCGTCGCCCGCTGGTCCGCCCAGGCTAGGGTGACGCTCGTCAGACGGTTAGGTGGTGCACGGGTGTGGGAACAAGAAAAACGGCTCACCAGGATCTCCCGGGGTCCCGGCGAGCCTGGTCTTCTTGGCCGGGTAGGGCAATTGGAGACACGGTGTCCATCCCGGCCGCAGTAGAGGCAAAGGCCGGACCTGAGCCTGGACTCCCGTTCGGCCAGGCTAAGGTGGGTGCGTCCCAGCTGCATGGGTTCCTCCTCGGTCACAGCTCGGGAGGGAAAAAACCCACCAGTCACGGAGGGGGCAGGACGGTCAGCAGAACGGTCATGAGGACGGGGGGTCTGGGGAACGTCTGGGGGTCCCAGTCGTGCTCACTCACGCCTTCTCTCCCGGAGGCGTCCGTCGATGCGGATAGCGAGGCTGATTAGGCCCTCGAGAGAATCGGGCTCCTCTTGGGTCACGAGCTGGTCCCTTACTGCGTCGTTGAGCCCCCTCAGGAAGGTGAGACGAAGCGCTTGATCGTTCCAACCGCTCTCCGTTGCGGCCAGTCTGAACTCCAGCGCGTAGTCTCTGACACTGCCACTGCCCTGCCGGAAGGTGCCCAACCGAGCTCCTGGGTCCTGGCCACGAGCTGGGTGGTGGAAAACCCTTCGGAGCTCTGCCACGAAGTCTGGGTAGGAGAAACAAAAATCGGCCCTCATAGACCAGGAAGCAGTGACCCACTGTGCTGCTCGGCCCGTGAGCAGGTTAGTCATGTAGGCTACTCGGGCTCCCTCTGACGAAAATCGGCTGGGTTGATGAAGGAAAACCAACTCACACTGCATGATGAATGTGGCACAATCCTCGAAGTTACCCTCGAACAGACGTGGTTCGGAGAGACGGGGCTCCCGAGGTGCGAGGTCTGCCGCGGCTGCGGGTGGTGATCTGGCTGAGACTCCTGGGACAGGTGGGGTTAAAAGCAGAGTGTTTAATGCTGTACTGAGAGCCTGTAGCTGGTGCAGAATAACAGCCTGCTGATACCCCTGGGTAGTCTGCTGGGTGGCCAGAGTGTCAAGGGCATCCAGAATAAGCTGGACCTCGGCCCGGAGGTCCTGTAAAGCAGCCGCAGCCGCAGCCGCACCCAACTGTTGGGTGTGGTCGTTGACCAACTCGATCTGGACCGCCAACGCTGCCCTGACCCTGTCTGTGTCGGCTGAGGTCGTCATGGTCGGGTCGTAATGTTAGGGTTTGAAACCGACCTCAACAGCACGGCACAGACAGGTAGTTCAGAGTTAGCCAAACACTAGGGCGTATTTATTACAGAATCAAAAAGAGCCAAATAACTATTCTGAATCAACAAAAAAGGAGAATGCCTTCGGCAGAGTTGTCTGCGGCTCTGCAGATCCTCCCGGTGTTTAGAGGTGGGGAATCGGCGTAGGCGCCGCTGCGGCTCTGCAGATACTCCCAGCTCCAACTCGGAGTGGAAACGGAGAGAGAGAGAGAGATCAACAACAGTCCAACAGTACACAGAGGCAGTGCAGTTCAGTCCTCCCTTAGCTGAGTCCAGTATGAATTACAAGTGACTTGATCTTCGGTGTAAACTACACACAAGTTAGCTGAGTCCAGTACAAAACAAAAACGGTACTTCTTCAGTGTTATCCAAACACACAATTTAGCTGAGTCCAGTACAAAACAAAACGGTACTTCTTCAGTGTTATCCAAACACACAATTTAGCTGAGTCCAGTACAAAACAAAAACGGTACTTCTTCAGTGTTATCCAAACACACAAAAACAGATAATCCAAAAAGGTTTGTTTCCAAAACTCACCAAAGCGCAAACGCGTAAAGCGGGCAACGAGGCGCAGCTCCAAACGGATGATCAAGATATTCACCAGCGGCGATCCAAAGATGTCCTGGAGGGAAAGTAGACGAGGCACAACAACGGGGGGAAGGCAGGCAATAGCAGTAGTATTCAAAACGACCCGACAACGATTGAAAGAAGGTCCCAGTATATGAAGCCTCTGGAGCGCTAATCACAAACTACGACAGGTGCGTGATGGAATTGGTAATCGCTCCTGAAGCGTGTGGCGGGGAATGCACCAATCCTCACAGTATCCTCACAAAAGGGCACTTTAGGTTTAGCGCAATGTTTTCAACTGTGGGGGCACATGATCACATTTAGACCATTGGAGGGGCACCAATGGGCACGTCCTCTAATTCTTTCCACTCAAAAGGGCACTTTTGCGTGACATTATTTAACCGTGGGGCACATGGTCAAGTTTAGACCATTGGAAGAGCACTAATAGGGCACACCCTCATTTTACGCCACTCAAAAGGGCACTTTAGCGCGCATTTTTCAACCGTGGGGGCATCAGGGGGGGCGATCGCCCCCCTTGCCTCCCCCCTGAGTCCGCCAGTGAGCATATTATACATTGGCACAACATCAATCACCCTCCCCTGCCAATGAACAATGACAACATATTAAAGGTGAATTTACAAATCAAAGTAATCTTATTTACAAGGGCTTTCCTACACAAACCCTTCTTAGGTCTTCTTGCTGACCACAAATGAACAGTCTGTCAACAAGATTCAAGATTGTTTATTGTCATGTGCACAGTTAAACAGTTTGCCGTCGTACAATGAACATCTTACTTTGCTAGTCCGCCCTTCACACAAAATCACACAATACTTAAGTAAAAACGTTACAATTTAAATACAAGTGAGTGCTAAAAAATAAGGTAAAAATAGATTTTTTTTAAAAAGGGTATAAGATATATACAAGGCACAGTGAGTAACATTGACGTTATTGCACGTTCCAATTCACAGTGTTTACACACTATGAAAGATGGAGGAGACAATGGGTCACAGCAGAAGTTCAAAAGCGTCACAGTTCGGGGGGAGGGTGACAGTGAGTATGGTGCAGATGAGCTCTTTATATACTGTATAAACTCTATAAACGAGACCACCCTCCTCTCAAGTGACTTACAACGTCAGCTAGATTATGAGCGTGTCAAAGCCTATCAAGGTGGAACGGAACTTATTGGCTTAGTGAGAGAAACTGAGCTCTACCTACTCTGCAACCTCCAGTTTAGCACACCACTTCCCTACACACCACTTCCCTACACACCACTCCCCTACACACCACTTCCCTACACACCACTCCCCTACACACCACTTCCCTACACACCACTCCCCTACACACCACTTCCCTACACACCACTTCCCTAAACACCACTTCCCTACACACCACTTCCCTACACACCACTTCCCTACACACCACTTCCCTACACACCACTTCCCTACACACCACTTCCCTGCTACACACCACGTCCCTACACACCACTTCCCTACACACCACTTCCCTACACACCACTTCCCTACACACCACTTCCCTGCTACACACCACTTCCCTGCTACACACCACTTCCCTGCTACACACCACTTCCCTGCACACCACTTCCCTACACACCACTTCCCTACACACCACTTCTCTACACACCACTTCGCTGCTACACACCACTTCTCTACACACCACTTCCCTGCTACACACCACTTCCCTACACACCACTTCCCTGCTACACACCACTTCCCTGCTACACACCACTTCTCTACACACCACTTCCCTGCTACACACCACTTCCCTGCACACCACTTCCCTGCTACACACCACTTCCCTACACACCACTTCCCTACACACCACTTCCCTACACACCACTTCCCTGCTACACACCACTTCCCTACACACCACTTCCCTACACACCACTTCCCTACACACCACTTCTCTGCTACACACCACTTCCCTACACACCACTTCCCTACACACCACTTCCCTGCTACACACCACTTCCCTACACACCACTTCCCTACACACCACTTCCCTGCTACACACCACTTCCCTACACACCACTTCCCTACACACCACTTCCCTGCACACCACTTCCCTGCTACACACCACTTCCCTACACACCACTTCCCTACACACCACTTCCCTGCTACACACCACGTCCCTACACACCACTTCCCTACACACCACTTCCCTACACACCACTTCCATACACACCACTTCCCTACACACCACTTCCATACACACCACTTCCCTGCTACACCACTTCCCTACACACCACTTCCATACACACCACTTCCCTACACACCACTTCCCTACACACCACTTCCCTGCTACACACCACGTCCCTACACACCACTTCCATACACACCACTTCCCTGCTACACCACTTCCCTACACACCACTTCCATACACACCACTTCCCTAAACACCACTTCCATACACACCACTTCCCTACACACCACTTCCCTGCTACACACCACTTCTCTACACACCACTTCCCTGCTACACACCACTCCCCTGCTACACACCACTTCCCTACACACCACTTCCCTGCTACACACCACGTCCCTACACACCACTTCCCTACACACCACTTCTCTACACACCACTTCTCTACACACCACTTCCCTGCTACACACCACTTCCCTACACACCACTTCCCTACACACCACTTCCCTAAACACCACTTCCCTACACACCACTTCCCTACACACCACTTCTCTACACACCACTTCCCTACACACCACTTCCCTACACACCACTTCCCTACACACCACTTCCCTACACACCACTTCTCTACACACCACTCCCCTGCTACACACCACTTCCCTACACACCACTTCCCTGCTACACACCACTTCCCTACACACCACTCCCCTGCTACACACCACTTCCCTACACACCACTCCCCTGCTACACACCACTTCCCTGCTACACACCACTTCCCTACACACCACTCCCCTGCTACACACCACTTCCCTACACACCACTTCCCTACACACCACTCCCCTGCTACACACCACTTCCCTACACACCACTCCCCTGCTACACACCACTTCCCTACACACCACTTCCCTAAACACCACTTCCCTACACACCACTTCCCTACACACCACTTCCCTACACACCACTTCCCTACACACCACTTCTCTACACACCACTCCCCTGCTACACACCACTTCCATACACACCACTTCTCTACACACCACTTCCATACACACCACTTCCCTACACACCACTTCCATACACACCACTTCTCTACACACCACTTCCCTACACACCACTTCCCTACACACCACTTCCCTACACACCACTTCCCTAAACACCACTTCCCTACACACCACTTCCCTACACACCACTTCCCTACACACCACTTCCCTACACACCACTTCCCTACACACCACTTCCCTACACACCACTTCCCTACACACCACTTCCCTACACACCACTTCCCTAAACACCACTTCCCTACACACCACTCCCCTGCTACACACCACTTCCCTGCTACACACCACTTCTCTACACACCACTTCCCTGCTACACACCACGTCCCTGCTACACACCACTTCCATACACACCACTTCTCTACACACCACTTCCATACACACCACTTCCCTACACACCACTTCCATACACACCACTTCTCTACACACCACTTCCCTACACACCACTTCCCTACACACCACTTCCCTACACACCACTTCCCTACACACCACTTCCATACACACCACTTCCATACACACCACTTCCCTGCTACACACCACTTCCCTACACACCACTCCCCTGCTACACACCACTTCCCTACACACCACTCCCCTGCTACACACCACTTCCCTACACACCACTCCCGTGCTACACACCACTTCCCTGCTACACACCACTTCCCTGCTACACACCACTTCCCTACACACCACTTCCCTGCTACACACCACTTCTCTACACACCACTTCCCTGCTACACACCACTTCCCTGCTACACACCACTTCTCTACACACCACTTCCATACACACCACTTCCATACACACCACTTCTCTACACACCACTTCCCTGCTACACACCACTTCTCTACACACCACTTCTCTACACACCACTCCCCTGCTACACACCACTCCCCTGCTACACACCACTTCTCTACACACCACTTCTCTACACACCACTCCCCTGCTACACACCACTTCCCTGCTACACACCACTTCCCTGCTACACACCACGTCCCTACACACCACTTCCCTACACACCACTTCCCTGCTACACACCACTCCCCTGCTACACACCACTTCCCTGCTACACACCACTTCCCTACACACCACTTCCCTGCTACACACCACTTCCCTGCTACACACCACTTCCCTACACACCACTTCCCTGCTACACACCACTTCCCTGCTACACACCACTCCCCTGCTACACACCACTTCCCTACACACCACTTCCCTGCTACACACCACGTCCCTACACACCACTTCCCTGCTACACACCACTCCCCTGCTACACACCACTTCCCTACACACCACTTCCCTGCTACACACCACTTCCCTGCTACACACCACTTCCCTGCTACACACCACTTCCCTACACACCACTTCCCTACACACCACTTCCCTGCTACACACCACTTCCCTGCTACACACCACTTCCCTGCTACACACCACTTCCCTGCTACACACCACTTCCCTACACACCACTTCCCTGCTACACACCACTTCCCTACACACCACTTCCCTACACACCACTTCCCTGCTACACACCACTTCCCTGCTACAAACCACTTCCCTGCTACACACCACTTCTCTACACACCACTTCCCTACACACCACTTCCCTACACACCACTTCCCTACACACCACTTCCCTGCTACACACCACTTCCCTGCTACACACCACTTCCCTACACACCACTTCCCTACACACCACTTCCCTGCTACACACCACTTCCCTACACACCACTTCCCTACACACCACTTCCCTGCTACACACCACTTCCCTACACACCACTTCCCTACACACCACTTCCCTACACACCACTTCTCTACACACCACTCCCCTGCTACACACCACTTCCATACACACCACTTCTCTACACACCACTTCCATACACACCACTTCCCTACACACCACTTCCATACACACCACTTCTCTACACACCACTTCCCTACACACCACTTCCCTACACACCACTTCCCTACACACCACTTCCCTAAACACCACTTCCCTACACACCACTTCCCTACACACCACTTCCCTACACACCACTCCCCTGCTACACACCACTTCCCTGCTACACACCACTTCCCTGCTACACACCACTTCTCTACACACCACTTCCCTGCTACACACCACGTCCCTGCTACACACCACTTCCCTACACACCACTTCCATACACACCACTTCCATACACACCACTCCCCTGCTACACACCACTTCCCTACACACCACTCCCCTGCTACACACCACTTCCCTGCTACACACCACTTCCCTGCTACACACCACTTCCCTACACACCACTTCCCTGCTACACACCACTTCTCTACACACCACTTCCCTGCTACACACCACTTCCCTGCTACACACCACTTCTCTACACACCACTTCCATACACACCACTTCTCTACACACCACTTCTCTACACACCACTCCCCTGCTACACACCACTTCCCTGCTACACACCACTTCCCTGCTACACACCACGTCCCTACACACCACTTCCCTACACACCACTTCCCTGCTACACACCACTTCCCTGCTACACACCACGTCCCTACACACCACTTCCCTACACACCACTTCCCTGCTACACACCACTCCCCTGCTACACACCACTTCCCTGCTACACACCACTTCCCTACACACCACTTCCCTGCTACACACCACTTCCCTGCTACACACCACTTCCCTACACACCACTTCCCTGCTACACACCACTTCCCTGCTACACACCACTCCCCTGCTACACACCACTTCCCTACACACCACTTCCCTGCTACACACCACGTCCCTACACACCACTTCCCTGCTACACACCACTCCCCTGCTACACACCACTTCCCTACACACCACTTCCCTGCTACACACCACTTCCCTGCTACACACCACTTCCCTGCTACACACCACTTCCCTACACACCACTTCCCTGCTACACACCACTTCCCTGCTACACACCACTTCCCTGCTACACACCACTTCCCTACACACCACTTCCCTGCTACACACCACTTCCCTACACACCACTTCCCTACACACCACTTCCCTGCTACACACCACTTCCCTGCTACACACCACTTCCCTGCTACACACCACTTCTCTACACACCACTTCCCTACACACCACTTCCCTACACACCACTTCCCTACACACCACTTCCCTGCTACACACCACTTCCCTGCTACACACCACTTCCCTACACACCACTTCCCTACACACCACTTCCCTGCTACACACCACTTCCCTACACACCACTTCCCTACACACCACTTCCCTGCTACACACCACTTCCCTACACACCACTTCTCTACTACACACCACTTCCCTGCTACACACCACTTCTCTACACACCACTTCCCTACACACCACTTCCCTACACACCACTTCCCTGCTACACACCACTTCTCTACACACCACTTCCCTGCTACACACCACTTCTCTACACACCACTTCTCTACACACCACTTCCCTGCACTTCTGTGAACACAAGCTAGAAACAAGTAGTTGATGGATTGAAAAGGAGATTTCACCAATCAAACGTCTAGGTCAGGGGTTCTCAAACCTTTTCATACCGCAACCCCATTTTATTTAGGATTTCTTTTGGGGACCCCACACTTAATGTATCGCGTCATTTCAACGTGGAATTAAGGAATATCAAAATAAAAGCACACATTTTTAACTGAACATATTTTATTACAGCACTATGTTATCAATATACATTTATAAAATGAGGCATATTTAGCCAAAATATGTTGCCAGAAGATTAAAAAAATAAAAGGTTTTTAACTTGCCAATGCGCAAAACTTGCCAATGCAATGCACTGTCACCTACCCGCAACCCCAATTTGGGTCGCAACCCGTAGTTTGAGAACCACTGGTCTAGGTCATTGTATTAGGAAGGTGTTGACACTTCCTCTACTTAGGTTACTTACTGTATTTAGAAGGTATTGCACCCCGTTGAAGAGAATGGATCACTCATACAGCGCATACAGTGAGTCAGTGTTGTAGTCGAGTCACTAAATCTCGAGTCCGAGTCGAGTCTCGAGTCCTCAGTGTTCGAGTCCGAGTCCAAGTCCGAGTCACCAAAGAAGAGCCAGATTCAAGTCCGAGGCTAGTCCCCGTTACCCTAGTCCGAGTCCGAGTCCAAGTCATCGAGGTTGAGTCCACTCCTCTCTGGCCGTCAAAGAGCTGACATGCAAATAAAAAAAGGTCTACGTTAAACATAAATGACACAGCGGTCACCATTTCAAAGGGAGTTTATTTACTTTGTGACACAATAGCCAAACAAATGCACTAGCCATCAATATCTTATGCCAAATGATTAGGGCCTATTACAAAAACAAACAAAAAAAAATAACTGTATTTATCAATTAACAAGTCTGAGTCCAAGTCCAAGTCGAGTCATGAGTCCTGAAAATCAGTCCAGGACTCGAGTACTACAACACTGCAGTGAGTCACGTGGCCTTGGTCTGCTGTATAGGCTAAAGTAAGCCCAGCATACAGGTAGAAAGACAGGCACCAACGGATTCAGTTCCTTTGGATATAATGTCAGAAAAGACAAGCGTCATTGACACAGTGGCACGATATAGTCGGAGCCAGATGCGCAGGTTCTAGTATCTTAGAAACAGCCACTTTGCCGGCTCTTCCACACGTGACGGTGACTATAGTCACCCGCACCAACTCATCTGACC
Source organism: Notolepis coatsorum (assembly GCF_963971535.1). Classification (NCBI taxonomy): domain Eukaryota; kingdom Metazoa; phylum Chordata; class Actinopteri; order Aulopiformes; family Paralepididae; genus Notolepis; species Notolepis coatsorum. The sequence goes on along the minus strand of NC_140168.1, from coordinate 14,820,188 downwards.
ACATCACCCCCGTCCTCATTCAATTACACTGGCTCCCTGTGCACTATACCGGATCGATTTCAAAAACCTCCTACTCACCTTCAAAGCCCTGCACAATCTAGCCCCCCATCTACATCACTGACCTCCTCCAGGAATACACCCCCTCCCGCACCCTCCGCTCATCATCTACTCCTGGACTCTTCTCCATCCCCAGCTCACGCCTCAGCACCATGGGTGCCCGAGCGTTCAGCTGCTCGGCTCCCAGACTCTGGAACTCCCTGCCCCCACATATCCGACAGTCTGACTCACTCTTATCATTCAAATCACAACATCTGTTCAAACTTGCATATTCACTGTAACCTCTGTCACTGTCCTATACCCCCTGCTATTTGTTTGTTTGTTATTTTAACTTCACTGTTTTTATACTTCCTGTTGTTTGTTTTATTTTTAACCTTGACTTTTAACTGCCTTGCTGTGTTTTTTTCCTCTATGATCTGTAAGGTGACCTTGAGTGTCGTGAAAGGCGCCACCAAATAAAATGTATTATTATTATTATTATTATACTTGTGCAACAAACATCGTCCAGTTTCTGTAGTCAGATTTAGAAACACGACAAATACGACTGGCGAGGCGTAAAGACACATCAGAGACTTACAAAGTTCCAGGGTAGGCCTGGGATGGAAACACGCTGTACAGTGACGCATGCGCTAACGTGACGTTCGACAGACTGTAGTAGACTATCACTCTCCATATGTTTAGCCTACAGTCAGCGTCAGCAGATAGACTGTAGACTCACTCTCCATACGTTTAACCAGTGTTGGGCAAGTTACTTTTAAAAAGTAACTAGTTACAGTTACTAGTTACTTCTTCAAAAAGTTACTAAATTACTTACTCAAGTTACAAATTATAAAAGTAACTAGTTACTTCAGAAAGTAACTATTGCGTTACTTTCAAGTAAATTTGTTACATAAACATACACAAATCTAAACTATTTTAATGTTGCTGTGGGACAAAGTGAGACTAGCCTCCAATCAAATGCCATGTATGTAGATATTATAATTACTATGTTTATATAGTGGATCATACAAATACAAACACAATAGATGTTTTGGAACTTTTGATATGTATTGCCCCTCAACAGGCCACAACTGGGCAACATTAAATTATGCTTGTTAACACATTGGTCGCCATGGGTTATATCCATCAATATAGCCAGTCTGCCACCGTTGAAGGCCTATGGAGATGTTTACCTTCTTTGCAGGGCTATAACTTTTTAAATTGTATTCCTATATCTGCATCACTATGGCCCATTCAACATCGATTATCTATCGTTCCGGATGTGGGAACGTTATATTTTATCATTCATACGTTGTTGTGTTAATACTGTCTTGAGTATAAGTATGTTTATAAGCTTTTCTGCTGTAATTCCAAAAACGCTAGTTATAGGCCCAAACGCATATGATAGATTATCGATTGCCGTTTCTTTCCTATACACGCTATATTAAAAAATTCAAATGTATATGATCGGTATACATTATGCTTCATCATGCATGGAGGAAAGGGGGGACAGGGGTCGTCTATAATTCCTTTATCGTCAGTAACGGCTTTATGTAGTATGGGTTGATATATTGATCAGACTGTTTGCAAACAAAGAAACGCACAATCTGGCTGAAAATAACGTTACTGTCCTCTTACCGTTCGCCGATGAGACTGGAAGAAAAATATCCCAATTATTTGACGGCAATCGCCTAGATCCATTTCCGGTTTGTATGGCGCAATAAACGCCGAAATCATATCGATTATTGCGTTATGGAAGCGATCCATATGCACGCCAGTGTTTGTCTGTAGTCCCGTAGCAAGATATTACTGCCGGAGGGATTTCCTCGACGCACCGATCACAACTTCCTGTTTTGAGAGTGTAACTCGCCCGACCATCCACCAGGCGGCGGTATTGAGGCGTTGCAATGTCATTCAGGGTCCCGCTGCAGGGCCGGAGGTTGGCTGGATGAATTATTAATGCCATGGTGAAAAAATGAAATATTGATTTAAAAAAACGGCTTACGCCGTTGTTGCCGTTCAACGCATGGCGGCCAAAAACGGCGTAACTCGTTTATGGCGACCAATGTGGTAAGCACTATACCAAAAATAAATAACAAATATATACTGATTGATTGAACATTTTAATTAACAGATTGCAGAATGGGTACAGTACAGTACAGCTCAATACACACAATTGTTAAGGGGCTGCAGACCAGAGAGACTTTTGTTTTGTTTACATCAGGGTCCCCCATTTTCAATTCATGACATTTATGACATACACAACATACAGATATAAGAATCTAATCTAATCATCTAAACTAATCTAATCATGACATTTAAGACATGCATGACATACAGATATATATATCTCTGAGCACCTGAAGACTGTGCTATTAAACCAGGAAGTGCAGCACTGTTGATAAGGCTGTAGCCTCCACTACTGTAGTGCCCTGTGCTGCAACACAACTAACACAAGAGTGAACAAAAAACGCTCATGGACCCGCGGTCTGTCGTTGACTGCTCGCTTGTGTTGTTCATTGGATTCGTTTTGGATTACTTGGGCTCGCCAAACAAACTATCAAAACGTACACGGAACCGCGGTCTGTCGTAGTCGCTTGTGTTGTCGCTGTGTGTCAGACTCTGGATTCTTTCGAACACCCGCCCACCTCTACCTCTGATTGGCTTACCATGACATTTTACTCAACCTCAGCCAATCGCGCACTGCCCACTAACCAAGGAAAAAAAGAATTGCTTCTCTGCACAGAGATCTGTCTGATGAAAAAACAGCTTCAATCGTAGTAACGCGCCACATTTTTTGGCAGTAACGGTAACAGCGTTATTAAGATTGGAAGAGTAATTGTTGTGAAGGGCCAGATTAAACCGAATATATATATTTATTTATATATATATATTTAATTGTATTTGTATATTCTCTAATATTCCCTGATATCCCTTGTATATTCCTTGTACAATATGCATTGAATATCCATTCTAGCCTACTGAACATCCCATAATAGTCTCCATTCTACTATTGGTCGAGACCTTGGTGCCAGGCTGCCATACCCCTCAGACCCAGTTCAAACGTACCGCTCCACATGTACGAACAAGTCCTAGTTCCGCGTAGGAATCTGGCTACCGCACCACTAATGGGACTATTTGTTCATAGTGCGTATATATACTGCGCTACTAAAGTAGGACTTTCTTTTCAGTCCAGTTTCTTACACTCCAATAGAGTCACAGACGTAAAGCCTCCCCGCGACGCCACGTGTGGGAGTAAGGCCAAGTTCGCCTACCATCGGTATTGAGACATCGTGTATATTAATATTTGAATAGTCATATTTGGCACTATATCGTCGAGTTGGACGTAGTCTATTAAGCTAATAATAGTCTGTTAATATATAGTGCTTCGTGCGGTGAGAATACTACCGTAGTCAGTACCCCATCGTTTCGGGCAGAGAACTGGCTGCTTACCCAGGGTGGTTGACCCATGTGAAGCTGCACCCGAGGAGCCCCAGAGCCGACGAGCGAGTGGACCTGTATACCGGATTATTCTACCGACGACAGCCCGCCTTCCCAGGCACGGATTATGCTTTGTATACTTTGATTATTCCATGGATAAAGACCCCCGACACTGCCGTGTGTTGGAACCCCCCCCCCTGGAGAGGACGCAAGGTGAGGAGACGCTCTGCAAGACGAGGTTGCTTCACGTCTCTCCCCCGTGGACCGGAGAGAGCCGGCCCACAAAGAGTCCACCTGCTTTCATCTGTGGTCCAAGGATCGCCGGCGCATTGAACGGCACTACAGTGGGTTCACCTGGGATACCCTTGGCCGGACGAGGCAGCCGGATTCTACCCCCCCCCCCCTCCTACTCCTGTCGGCTTACAAGCGACCGGATTAACCCCCTCTAGTGTATCTAGTATATAATCATTAAAGTATCATTGCTGTTATTCCTTAACTATTCCAGGTCGTATATTTACCACCTGCGCCTTCAGAGATTGGACATTCTCTATTGATATACCGACGAATACTCTTTGCCATAAAAGTGCATACTATTTCAATTCATAAATGTAATTAAGTGATTAAGTGCTTGTTCTACACACCATCGCTGTGTAGAAATAAAGACCTGTTTCGACTTCGTACATTTGTGTTGGATCCGTTTCATCTACGTGAGAGTGTTTATGATAATATATTTATGCCGTGTACTGGGTGGCCGAATATTAAGTACAAAGGTAGTGGTAGTAAGTATCATATCTAGTAATACAGTCAGGGAATTGTACCCCTCAGTTACAATTGGTCCTTCGAGCCGGAGGGTAATTAGTGTAATATTAATATAGTGTTATTAATATTGAAATGGCCTATGATGAACACTCCACGAAACGATCCTCCTAACCAACGCCCGCAGCGCGAACGACGGCTCCCTCAGTACTTAGAGGCTTACGCTGTCAGTCAACAACCTAGTCTTCTACTAACAGTAAACGCGGTAAAACTAGAAAGTAAAAGTATGTCTAACCCCAACGCCCAGACTACCCCGACCATAGAGGCCCCTACGGGCTCTAATGTAACTGACCAAGTTCACGGTGGGGACCAGTGGGAACCAGACATGACTTCACACCCCGCCAGTACTGAAGAAGTAGTCCCCGATGAGTCCCGGGAGGAATACAACGCTACCGAGAGAGAACTCGGCACGGAAGAAGACGGGGAGAGCACCGTGGAGATAGAGCTCCAAGGCTCCGCAAGGAGTACCCCGAGGGAAGGCTCCCCTATACAACCGCCTTCTCCCAGCGAGGCAGAGAGGACCCTACAGCAGGCCTTCCTCATCAGCCTGAACGCCGCTGCTGAACGCGACCGACTGCAGATCCAGCAGCGAAGCGAACACGAGCAGATACGTCTAGAAATAAGACGCATTCAGATGGAAGAGAATGTGGCCCGAGAACGAGCCGGTGCTCAACGGGACGCAGCGCGCGACAGACAGCAGTCGCAACTAATAGAACAGCTGATCAGACGGACAACACCCTCTCCCTCCGCCAGAGGCTCCAGGAACTCGTCTAGACACACCTCCAGGGCGGCATCCCCTAGCCGAGTAAACAACCCTGAACTTGACCAACAGACGAGGTCTATACCCCCCACAGACCACCTCCCCCCACCGGTCCAAGCGAGACCTAGCAACCGGGAAGGAGCAGCATATCCTGTGGAGAGGCTAAACCAGAGACTACAAGCACTGGATGACCTAACTGAAGACGAAGAGGAAGAGGAGGAGAACCACGCCCGAAGACAGCACAGTACTCTACCGGACCAGGAGGCCCGGTACAGCCCAGGCTATACTCCCGCGGAGCTGCGCTACAGACCCCCGACTCTATACCCGGGTGAGCACGACGCACGACCCGCACCGAGGAACAGCACCTGGACAAGCGGGCCATGGTACACTGCCGGTACCAGCCCATACCAAGGAGCGGGAGGAGACTCGCCTAGGAGGCCTCTCCCCCAACGCTCGCCGATGTATCCACAGTCAGCGTCATACATTGGCACGCCTATGGTACCCGACTTCACCCAAGAGAACCGGGCCCAGTATACAGAACTCCGCATGTGTCTGGAGACCATGTTGGTGGATGTATTGGATGAACGCCACAAATACGCCATCCTACTGAAGCACTTAAAGGTACCCCGCGCACATAATATAGCGCTCGCCTACGCGACTTCCACCACCCCATACACAGCAGCGCTGGTAGCATTGGACCAGAGGTATGGGCGCATATGGGATTACGTGATCCAGGAGATCCGACACATCGACCGCTTACCCCCAGCAATAGACAATCGAGCACTGGACGACCTGTCCATCAGAGTGCAGTCCCTGGTAGGGATGTTGGGAGCGCAAAGAGAGAAGGGGAGGCATGAATTTTACGCCAACTCAAATGTGGAAAGGATCCTGGAGAAGCTGCCGCCCGCTCGTCAGGAGCGCTTTAGGCGGCAGAGGGACCACAGAGACCCGAATGGCCCCGAACCGAACCTCCTCGATCTAGCAGACTTCCTGGCGAGAGAAGTCAGCAGCCTACGGCTAGATACATTCGGACGGAGCACCCCTGGCTCCAGAGAAGGAACCAGACGACTAAATGATGGAAGAAGATCGGTGACTGTGATGCACCAATCGGAGTCAGTACCGAGCAGCAGGAGCCACAGTACCCCCTCCAGAACGGAGAAGTGGAAGATAGTGTGCCCCTACTGTGAGAAAGAACACTGGCTAGCGCAATGTGACTCCTTCCCCAAGCTGAACGCGGAGGAAGCAGGTCAATGGATAAAGTCCAACAAGCGCTGTTTTCGCTGTGCGCGCTCACACATGGCAGCCGAATGCCGCTTAAAGAAAAGGTGCACCAAGTGCGATGGAGCCCATCTGGACATACTTCACGACAGTAACAGACGGCGCCCTTCACCTGCACCATCCAGCCGCAAAGCGAGCGTCATGTACATCGATCCCGCCAGCAGCAGTGGAGCCCGAGTACTCCTAAAAGTAGTGCGTGTGACACTAAGCTACCAGAATAAAGTCCTGGACACTTACGCCGTCCTCGATGACGGGTCAGAGAAGACCCTTCTGCTCGCCTCCGCTGCAGCCCAGCTAGGGCTGCGGGGAAGCGAAACCCAAATGACAATTCGGACAATAAGACGAGATTTGAAGACGATAAAGGGCGAGAATGTCTCATTCTCTATCGCAGCAAGCGGCCAGCCTGAGCGACGGTACCAGATTGCAGACGCTTTCACCAGCCAAGAAATAGGACTGTCGCGGTACACATACCCCGTCGCCAAGCTGATGGAGAAATATGCACATCTGCGCAAGTTACCGATCCCGCTCATAGACAATGCTATGCCGACCCTGTTGATAGGCTCCGACCATGCAGACCTCATTGTCCCGATAGACCGGGTTCATACCGGACCCGAGGCTGTCCTGCAGCAGTCGAGACCCGTTTGGGATGGACTCTCCAAGGCCCGCTCGCCAAATCTCTCAACCGAAGTACAGCCACTAGATGTCTCCACTCCCGAGTCACAGAGGGAGAAACCGCACTCCTGCAACACGTAGAGCGGCTATGGACCTTGGAACAAATGCCCTTTAAGAACGGAAAGAAAGACATTCGCTCTAAAGATGACATTTACGCCATTCACCTCCTCGAGACAGGGACCAAGAGAGTCCCGGTCAACGGCGTGTTGAGATACGCCACGCCACTCCTGCGGCGAGAAGGAATGCCTACTTTCCACGCCAAGACAGACGCCACAGAACGGTACCTGCTGAACACGGAGCGGCGCTTAGCCAAGAACCCCGCCCAAGAGAGTGTATACCGCGCTGAGATTGAGAAGCTCATCACAGCGGGACACGTCACAAAGATGGACATTAAAGAGGCTGACCAGACCACTGAATCGTGGTACGTGCCCCACCACAAGGTCCATCACAACGGTAAAGACCGCATAGTATTTAACTGCAGCTACCAGATCGGATCCCAAAATCTGAATAAAGAGTTACTGCCCGGTCCCACACTCGGCCCCTCCCTACTCGGCGTTCTACTCCGCTTCCGCCAGGAAAAGGTGGCCATCAGCGGGGACATTAAAGGAATGTTCCTGCAGGTGAGATTAGTAGAGGCGGACAAGCCCCTGTTACGGTTCCTATGGAGAGAGAAGCCAGGAGATGAGCACCCAGCCATCTACCAATGGGAAGTCCTCCCCTTCGGAACGACGTGCAGCCCCTGCTGTGCGACATTTGCACTACAGAAACATGTAGCAGAGGACCCAGCAGCGGACGAAGAGGTCCGACACAGCGTAAAGAACAGCTTCTACGTAGACAACTGTCTACAAAGCCTTTCAACCCAGGAAGAAGCCGAGGCTCTCCTGATTAAACTCCGCGCCTCATTGATCAAAGGCGGCTTTGATCTCAGGCAGTGGGCCAGCAGCGATCCGCAAGTACTGCGCAGCCTCTCCTCCGAGGACAAGGCAGCCAGCAGCGAGACCTGGATGGCTACAATCCCGGGAGAAGCCCAGGAGATGACCCTGGGATTGGTGTGGCGATTCAAAACAGATTCGCTTCACTACAGACACAAGCCCCTGACTACGGAGCAGGGAAGGCCGGCGGCGGCGCCGACCACCAGACGGAGTGTGTACACAACACTCGCCCGACAATATGACCCGCTAGGATGTATTCTACCGTACACCACCAGGGCAAAAATGATTGTACGAGCATTGTGGGACAAGGACCAGGGCTGGGACGACCCCATTCCCGCACACCTTGCATCCACCTGGAGAGAGTGGGAGATGGAGCTCCACTCACTCCCAGGCGTTAATATGCGCCGAAGCTACTTCCCACCCACGGTGAGGCCAGAGACATGTAAAATGGACTTACACGTCTTCAGAGGTCGCATACGGATCAGTAGCCTACTTGCGGGCCCAAGACCAGGGGGGAGAGATCTACACAGCATTTGTCCTCGCCCGCTCGAGAATAGCCCCACGCAAGCAACAATCTATCCCACGTCTAGAGCTCTGCGCAGCCCTAGCCGGAGCGCACCTAGCCACGCTCATCCAACGTGAGCTCACCATACCGGTGTCTAGAACAATCCTGTGGTCAGATTCCACGACGGTACTCGCCTGGATCAAATCGGACTCATGCAAGTACAAAGTCTTCGTGGGAGTCAGAGTCACCGAGATTCAAGACTTAACCGAAGAGTTAACCGGAGAAACAGAGTGGCGCTACGTTGATACAAAACAGAACCCAGCTGACGTCATCACCCGGGGGATGCCCCTGGATGACCTCACCCGTCGCAATGTCTACAGTGACGGCCCCGCATTCCTAAGACTCCCGGAAGGACAGTGGCCCATGCCTATCCCGAGGGAAGCAAGTCCAGAGGAGGTGGAAAATAAGAAGTCTGTGTTCTGTGGATTGAGCACCGTAGCCTCCACCGACCCTAACATAGACGATTGCACGTCCATAGAGAGTGCACAACAAAGAACATTCCTGCGGTACCACCCGGAGTGCAAGTCCCCCGCTGATATGTCAGCAGCTAACTACGAGGAAGCAGAATTGCTTCTACTGCAGCGAGCCCAGAGAGACTCGTTCCCCGATGAATTGGCCTGTCTACAGGGAGGAAAGCCCGTCCCATCCGACAGCAGATTAATTCACCTGGCCCCCGAGAGCGACGCTCATACCCTCATCAGAGTGGGTGGTCGCCTACGCAGAGCCCCCAATCTACCGGATGACATTAAATACCCGATCGTATTGAACAGCCGACACAAGGTCACAGAGCTGATTATAAAGAAATACGATGAGGATGTACATCACGCAGGAGCAGAAAGAGTCTTCGCGGAAATCAGACGTCGTTACTGGATCCTACAAGGAAGAGAGGCGGTACGACGCTTCCAGCGAACATGTCTAGACTGCCGCAAGTGGCGCGCGCAGCCCAGCATACCAAGGATGGCTGACCTTCCTCCATGTCGCCTCCGAATCGGTGACAAGCCATTCCACTCAACGGGTATGGACTGCTTTGGCCCGCTGCACATAAAGAAAGGAAGAGGAACCGAGAAGCGGTGGGGTATTGTATTCAAATGCATGACCACCAGAGCGATACACATCGAGCTTCTCCCGACCATGAGCACAGACTCATTCCTTATGGCCTTCCGAAGATTCACATCACGGAAAGGAAGACCGTCTACCCTATTGTCCGATCATGGGACAAACTTCAAAGGCGGCGAAAGAGAGCTGAGAGAGAGCTTCCAAGCTATGGGCCCAGAACTTAAGACCCACCTCGCTCCAGCACAGGTTGATTTCCAATTCAACCCCCCAAACGCACCCCACTTCGGTGGCACTTGGGAACGAGAAGTGCGCTCCATAAAGACAGCCCTGTACGCAGTACTTGGGGCCCAGACTGTGGCGGAAGAAGTCCTAATGACAGTCCTCACGGAGATTGAGGGAGTACTTAACTCGAAGCCCCTCGGATATGTCTCCAGTGATGTGGCGGATATCGACCCAGTTACCCCCAACACACTCCTGATGGGGCGGCTAGATCCTGCATTACCCCAGACAATGTACCGGCCTGAAGAAGCGAACGGCCGACGAATGTGGAGGTACAGCCAAGTATTAGCCGACAAGTTTTGGAACAGTTTCCTACTGCACTACCTACCGTCTCTACAGACCCGCCAGAAGTGGGTAAAGGAGAGAGACAATTTGACAGAAGGAACAGTCGTCATGATTATCGATCAATCACTGCCCAGAGCTATGTGGCCGTCCGGCCGCGTAAGCAAAGTGATCACCGGTGCCGACGGCAAGGTCCGAGCAGCTGAAGTGCTCGTCCAGGGTCGCACTTACACCCGTCCCGTGGCAAGGCTCATAGAACTGCCTCGACTCCCAGACACAATCGATGATGACCATGACCCTACAACCCTATGACTTTGTGAAGTTGACTGACCCCTACAGCAAACCCTTATGTGTAAATAGACAACGCGATTAATCTGTCTCTGTTTAACTGATTAGGTCTGGGACCTATTCAGGGGGTGGCTGTTGTGAAGGGCCAGATTAAACCGAATATATATATTTATTTATATATATATATTTAATTGTATTTGTATATTCTCTAATATTCCCTGATATCCCTTGTATATTCCTTGTACAATATGCATTGAATATCCATTCTAGCCTACTGAACATCCCATAATAGTCTCCATTCTACTATTGGTCGAGACCTTGGTGCCAGGCTGCCATACCCCTCAGACCCAGTTCAAACGTACCGCTCCACATGTACGAACAAGTCCTAGTTCCGCGTAGGAATCTGGCTACCGCACCACTAATGGGACTATTTGTTCATAGTGCGTATATATACTGCGCTACTAAAGTAGGACTTTCTTTTCAGTCCAGTTTCTTACACTCCAATAGAGTCACAGACGTAAAGCCTCCCCGCGACGCCACGTGTGGGAGTAAGGCCAAGTTCGCCTACCATCGGTATTGAGACATCGTGTATATTAATATTTGAATAGTCATATTTGGCACTATATCGTCGAGTTGGACGTAGTCTATTAAGCTAATAATAGTCTGTTAATATATAGTGCTTCGTGCGGTGAGAATACTACCGTAGTCAGTACCCCATCGTTTCGGGCAGAGAACTGGCTGCTTACCCAGGGTGGTTGACCCATGTGAAGCTGCACCCGAGGAGCCCCAGAGCCGACGAGCGAGTGGACCTGTATACCGGATTATTCTACCGACGACAGCCCGCCTTCCCAGGCACGGATTATGCTTTGTATACTTTGATTATTCCATGGATAAAGACCCCCGACACTGCCGTGTGTTGGAACCCCCCCCCCTGGAGAGGACGCAAGGTGAGGAGACGCTCTGCAAGACGAGGTCGCTTCACGTCTCTCCCCCGTGGACCGGAGAGAGCCGGCCCACAAAGAGTCCACCTGCTTTCATCTGTGGTCCAAGGATCGCCGGCGCATTGAACGGCACTACAGTGGGTTCACCTGGGATACCCTTGGCCGGACGAGGCAGCCGGATTCTACCCCCCCCCCCCCCCTCCTACTCCTGTCGGCTTACAAGCGACCGGATTAACCCCCTCTAGTGTATCTAGTATATAATCATTAAAGTATCATTGCTGTTATTCCTTAACTATTCCAGGTCGTATATTTACCACCTGCGCCTTCAGAGATTGGACATTCTCTATTGATATACCGACGAATACTCTTTGCCATAAAAGTGCATACTATTTCAATTCATAAATGTAATTAAGTGATTAAGTGCTTGTTCTACACACCATCGCTGTGTAGAAATAAAGACCTGTTTCGACTTCGTACATTTGTGTTGGATCCGTTTCATCTACGTGAGAGTGTTTATGATAATATATTTATGCCGTGTACTGGGTGGCCGAATATTAAGTACAAAGGTAGTGGTAGTAAGTATCATATCTAGTAATACAGTCAGGGAATTGTACCCCTCAGTTACAGTAATCGTTACTGAAAAAATTAACGCCGTTAGTAACGCCGTTATTTATAACGCCGTTATTCCCATCACTGGATGTCACAGTATGATGTCATAATCAAACATTCTAAAACATTTGTGATGTCACAGTATGATGTCATAATAGGACATTCTAGAACATTTGTGATGTCACAGTATGATGTCATAATCAAACATTTTAGAACATTTGTGCACAGTATGATGTCATAATAGAACATTCTATAACATTTGTGATGTCACAGTATGATGTCATAATAGATCATTCTAGCACATTCGTGATGTCACAGTATGATGTCATAATAGGACATTTGTGTACAGTATATATTCAACAATTCTCTCAGAAGATCTCAGATCTCAGAAGACAAGTGAAGATCTCACTTGTTGTTTCCTGCTATTTGTCTGTAAGCTTGAATATATTCTGTAGATACAATTTAAAATCCCCACATGGAAAAGGAAACAATGTCCTGTACAATCCTTAATGAGCTGCGTCTGGAGGAAAGGTTCTATGATGTGGTTATTAAAGTCAACAGCACTGAGTTGAATGCCCACAAGGCCCTCCTGTGTGACTGCAGTGACTATTTCAGGTAAGTTTAGCTTGGTTCAGGTTAGCTTTGTTCAGCTTAGCTTGGTTCAGGGTAGCTTTGTTCAGCTTAGCTTGGTTCAGGTTAGCTTGGTTCAGGTTAGCTTGGTTAGTAAACAGATACCATACTGTACTTTTACTGTAAACAGATACTATACTGTACTTCTACTGTAAACAGATACTATACTGTACGTCTACTGTAAAAAGATAATATACTGTACTTCTAATGTAAAAAGATACTATACTGTACTTCTACTGGATACTATACTGTACTTCTACTGTAAACATATACTATACTGTACTTCTACTGTAAAAATATACTATACTGCACTTCTACTATAAACAGATACCATACTGTACTTCTACTGTAAACAGATACTATACTGTACTTATACTGTAAACAGATACTATACTGTACTTCTACTGTAAAAAGATACTATATTTCTACTGTGCTAAGACCCTATACTTCTACAGTGAAAATATATTACTACACAGGACAGAATGTTGCTTACTGTTTACTTATCAGATATCTCTATACTCTGCGTCCCACAGAGCCCTCTTCACTCGCTGGAGCGACTCAGAGAAAGCAGTCTACACTATCCCTGGGGTGTCCCCGGGTATGATGCAGCTCATCATAGAGTACGCCTACACACGCTTTGTGCCGGTGACAGCAGAGAACGTGGAAGAGCTTCTGGTGGCTACAGACCAGCTTCGCGTCACTGGCATAGTAGGAGCGTGCTCTGACTTTCTAGAAGGCCAGCTGTCTCTGGAAAACTGTGTCGGCATCTGGAGGTTGGCGGACATCTACTGCTGCCCTGGCCTGAGGCGCAAGGCCCATCTCTTCATCGTGTGCCACTTTGAGGAGATGTTGCACGTCTCTCACAGGAGTTTGTGGAGCTGTCCCTGCAGCAACTGGTGGACATCATCGAGAGGGATGATCTGAACGTGAAGAGCGAGGAGGCGGTGTTCGAGGCCGTCCTCCGTTGGATCGGCCACTCCCGTGAGGAGCGTAAAACACACATCCCTTTGCTGCTGCCCAAGGTAACTAATTGTATTACTGTGCATTACATTAAAACAACACTAGGTTCCCTAGTACAGTGGTATCTCAAACATTTGGGTCCAAACTGGTCCCTAGCAACAGAAACCGTCTACAACCGATGTCTAAGTTGTACCCGCTGTCTGCTTGTCTCTTCCCAGGTTCGCATGGGCTTGATGAGGCCTGACTACTTGCTGAACAACGTCCAGAACAACCCTGTGGTGAGGGACAGCCACGACTGCAGGCCCCTCATCCTCAGCGTCCTGAACCCCCCTGGCTCCGACAGGCTCCCAAACCCCCTGATGCATCCACGCCTGCCCCAGGAGGTCCTATTGGCCATCGGAGGCCGGAGTCACGGCAGCACGACCATGCAGGCTTACGATATCCGAGCCGGTGGATGGATGGATGTGAGCGTTGAGACGGAGAGTCCCCGGGCCTTCCACGGCACCGCTTATCTCCACGGTCTGGTCTACTGCGTCGGTGGCTTGGGCAGCGTAGAGTGTTTCAACAGTGTGCGCAGGTTTAACCCCGTCACTCGCAGCTGGCTGCAGGCGGCTCCCATGCACTCACGCCGCTGTTACGTCAGCGTGGTCGCGTTGGGCGGCTGTATCTACGCCATGGGAGGGGACGACGGACACATGGTACTGAACACCGCCGAGCGCTACGAGCCTGAAACCGACCAGTGGACAGTGATTTCACCCATGCTGGAGCACAGGAGCCACGCCGGCGCAGCAGCCCTCCACGGCAAGGTGAGTGGAACTGAGGAACACAGGGTGGTAGATGAACCCAAGGAACGTTAGATCAGAAATCAGAAATGTCTTTATTGCCAAGTAAGCTTGCACATACAAAAGATGTGTCTGGGTCCTTTGGTGCATCAACATTAACAGACAATTAAAATAGAATGAAATCAAATGGAATATATAAACTAAATTAGAATATTCTTTCTTATTACAGGTTTACATCTGTGGTGGCTTCAACTGGACGGAGTGTCTGCTCACAGCTGATTGCTACAGCCCAGACACTAACCAGTGGACTCTGATCGCCCCCATGAGAAGCAGGCGTAGCGGAGTGGGAGTCTCTGCGTACAGAGGACAAGTCTATGTGGTACAGTAGGTGCACACAGAGACAAATGCTTTATACTAGATATTTTTATAGTATCATTTGACTTTCAATGCTTCTGTGATGCCCTCATTTCCCTAAGTGGATTAATACAGTGTCTGCCTGCCTTAACCACATACTAAAACATTCTTCTCATGTGTCCTGTCCTCAGGTGGGAGGGTTTGACCATGAAAACTACCTGCGTAGCGCGGAGGCCTACAGCCCCTTGACTGACTCCTGGCGCGCCCTGCCCACCATGCTCACCCCCCACAGCTTCTTTGGCATCGGGGTGCTGGATGACCTGCTCTTCGTGGCCGGAGGCTACAATGACTTTAACCGCATCTCCAACGTGGATCGCTACGACCAGAGCAGCGACAGGTGGAGGAGGAGGTGGAGGATCAGAAGCAGGAGGAGCAGGAGCAGGAGGAGCAGGAGCAGGAGCAGGAGGAGGATTAGGAGGAGGAGGAGGAGGAGCAGGAGGAGGAGGAGGTGGATGAGCAGGAGGAGGAGGAGGTGGAGGAGCAGGGGGAGGAGGAGCAGGAGGAGGAGGAGGAGGAGGAGCAGGAGGAGGAGGATTAGGAGGAAGATGATTAGGAGCAGGAGGAGCAGGAGCAGGAGGAGGAGCAGGAGTATTAGGAGGAGGAAGAGGAGGATTAGGAAGAGGACGATTAGGAGCAGGAGGAGGAGGAGGAAGAGGAGTATTAGGAGGAGGAGGAGGAGGAGGAGGAGGAGGAGGAGGAGGAGGAGGAGGAGGAGGAAGAGGAGGATTAGGAGCAGGAGGAGGAGGAAGAGGAGGATTAGGAGGAGGAAGAGGAAGAGGAGGAAGAGGAGGAGGAGGAAGAGGAGGAAGAGGAGGAGGAGGCAGCAGGGGATCCATCTAAGAACCTTAAACATTTATTAGACCAAAAGAAATCCTTAGCAACTTCAGAGGCCAGAGGGTGAGACCTATAAACACATGAAGGGTGCGGCCTGTGACTGAAAAAAATGGTTGAGAAACGCTGGTATATGGTGTGGCTCTTTGTGGTACCACAGTCATTTTTGTGGCTCTTAGTCTCTGACTGGTTGGCCACCCCTGCTGTAGACTATCACTCTCCATATGTTTAGCCTACAGTCAGCGTCAGCAGATAGACTGTAGACTATCACTCTCCATACGTTTAGCCTACAGTCAGCGTCAGCAGATAGACTGTAGACTATCACTCTCCATACGTTTAACCAGGGGGTGTAAAAAATACCCAGAAATTATACCTAAGTGAAAGTATGGGTACCGTCTCAAAATCATACTCAAGTAAAAGTCAGAGTATCTGGCTAAAAACACACTTGAGTAAAAGTCCAAAAGTTTCTACTTTTAAATGTACTTAAGTACTAAAAAGTTAAAGTAAAAACTTTTTTTTCTGACTGTCTTTTCTTCTGATAGCAGGTGTTTAATCAAAGATCCCCGCTTTCTAGTCTTGCACAAGGACCAATCAGCATGGGTATGGGCGGGTTCATTTTCCATTGATGGGGATTTGATTGGCTGTCTTTAAATAAAGCGTGGCCGCAGGATTAATAATAACGTTAACGTTAGTTCGGCCAGAGAAACAAATATACTAATTAAAATGGTTGGACCTGCGAGATTTGTACTTTGTAGGTCTGCATTTTAAATTAAGGAGTAAAATGTATGTATTTTTCTCTCTGAAATGTAATTGAGTAAAAGTACAAGTATACAAACCTAATAATACTTGAGTAAAGTACAAATCCCCAAAAACAGTACTTGAGTATTGTAACGAAGTACAATTAGTACAATAGTACAACACTACTATCACCGACATCTAAGAAGGGAGATCCCCCCTTGAATGGCCCTTCTAAGGTTTCTCTCCTCCACACTGCCTGTGGAGCATTTTTCCCTATTGTTAGGTTTTAGTGAGTTTTTCTGGGGTATGTCTGGGAGTGTTTGCATTCTTTCATTTATTTGCATTTATTTTAAATTTGTTGGACCTTATGGTGTTCTTGTTCTGTTCTTGACTTATTGTTATGTTTTCTTCTTGATTTGTTTAAAGAAGACCTGTACGGCCCATGGGGACATTAACGTGTGTTGTCGCGCCTTATAAATAAATTTGATTTGATTTGATTTGAATTACTCAAGTACTTCACACCCCTGCGTTTAACCTACAGTCAGTGTCAGCAGATAGACTGTAGACTCACTCTCCATACGTTTAACCTACAAGCAGTGCAGCTGTAGAGGGAAGTATAGTGCAACAAACAACAATCCATTCATCATCATCATCATCATCATCATCATCATCATCATCATCATATTGAATAACCTGCTGACATTATTCCTGCTGTTGATGAAGAAACGGTTCACATCATCAGCTATATTATGTACATTATGTCATGAATACATGCTGCACGTTTGGCATATTAGTCATTAGATGTTGGAACTTGCAATATGGCTATTCTGGATGAGTTCCCATGAGCCAAAGTATAGACCAAAATAACAAAAATTTAAGAATGAACTGAACTATTAATTTAATTCTGCATGTGGCTTGAATCCCACGCGATGGATGGCCAGCCTCCTCCTTATCGTCACGGAGATCCCTAGAAGGGAAGAACGTGTATTTCACTCTGCAAATACCTCAATTAGATGTTATCCTTTCTGCATCAGATTTGTCCTTCTGCGACCGTTCCCGGGGACATAAAGGATGTACACACATGTGACGGGGAGACATTCATCTGGAGCATATTTATTATCATCATATGCTAGTTGTATTGTTTGATTAATGGGTTGGCTGTGGGTCACTAACCTCAGTATTGCCATCAGTACATTATTAACGACCAAGGAGAGAGAGGAGATCAGTCTGTGCGTGTGTGAGCGTGTCTATGTGTGTGTGTGTCTATGTGTGTGTGTGTGTGTGTGTGTGTGTGTGTGTGTGTGTCTATGTGTGTGTGTATGTGTGTGTGTCTATGTGTGTGTGTCTATGTGTGTGTGTGTCTATGTGTGTGTGTGTGTATATGTGTGTGTGTGTCTATGTGTGTGTGTGTGTGTGTGTGTGTCTATGTGTGTGTGTGTGTGTCTATGTGTGTCTATGTGTGTCTATGTGTGTGTGTGTCTATGTGTGTGTGTGTGTCTATGTGTGTGTGTCTATGTGTGTGTGTGTGTCTAAGTGTGTGTGTGTGTGTGTCTATGTGTGTGTGTCTATGTGTGTGTGTCTATGTGTGTGTGTGTGTGTGTGTGTGTGTGTGTGTGTGTGTGTGTGTGTGTGCGTGTGTGAGCGTGTCTATGTGCATGTGCGCGTGTGTGTGTATGTGTGTGTGTGTGTGTCTATGTGTGTGTGTGTGTGTGTGTCTATGTGTGTGTGTGTGCGTGCGCGTGCATGCGTGTGTGAGCGTGTCTATGTGTGTGAGCGTGTCTATGTGTATGTGCGCGTGTGTGTGTATGTGTGTGTGTGTGTGTGTCTATGTGTGTGTGTGTGTGTGTGTGTCTATGTGTGTGTGTGTGTGCGCGCGCATGCGTGTGTGAGCGTGTCTATGTGTGTGAGCGTGTGTGCGTGTGTGCACATGCTACATACACCAACTAGGCCGGAAACAGACAAATGGAAATATTGCGGTTTTATCTGAA
>NC_140168.1:14786890-14796890 GCF_963971535.1 Notolepis coatsorum | reverse complement strand
CCTGTCTACCACCACAGAGCCAGTGGGATCGAATCTGGCTGTGGTGCCTCCGGCTTGGCCGACCGTCCATACTAACACGATTGGCAGTGTTAGAGGGTGGGAAACCCGGTGAGGGTGGGTCCTGGTCGTTGTAAAACAGCGACTCCTACAGTTCGGTCGGGGCGCCTGCACAGCAAGGGAAGGATCTGGGAGAGGTAGTGTGACCTTCCACACGTTACACTCCCCCCCAGTGAGAGTCCGTGCTGCCAGGTGAAAAGAAGCGGTGGGCTGGGTACACACATGTGTGTGTCGGAGGAAGCATGTGATAGTCTCCGCCCTCCCAGACCGACGGTAGGGGGTAGAGTGCGCATTGACCAGGAAGGGGATTGGGAATTGGCATAACGACTAACATTGGGATGGGAGAAAAATGGAAAAAGAAGGGGGGAAAAGATCATTAAAAAAAAAATATATATATATATATATATATATATATATATATATATATATATATATATATATATACCCATGTACATGTCGAAATACTTCCCAAAGGTCAGTGAATTCCACGACCACAACACCAGAGGGAGTTCCACAAATCATGTGCAACCCAGATTCGGCTCAAACAAGGGACTAAACACGTTTCGCAATTATGCCACATCAATGTGGAACGCCCTACCCACAGCCGTAAAATAATGTGAATCCCTACCCACCTTCAAAACCGCTCTCAAAGAGCACCTACGGGAGGCTGCAATTCGAAACTGGCCCCTGTAAATATCCAAACCCCCACCCCCCCCCCCCCACCCAACCCACTCCTATGTCCTACAGTTTCTTCCCCTTCAAATGTTTATACTCTCTTTTAGAAAATCTTTCTCTTAAACAGTACTGTATATTTGTATTTCTTGTATGTCATAAATGTCTGGTTGTAACAGTACTGTATATCTGTATGTCATGTATGTCATAAATGTCTTGATGAATTGAAAATGGGGGACCCTGATGTAAACAAGACGAAAGTCTTTCTCTGGTCTGCATCCCCTTAACAATTATTTGTATTGAGCCGTACTGTATTGTACCCATTCTGCAATCTGTTAATAAAGTTTCAATCAATCAATCAATCAATCAATCAAACTCATTTCCTGTTGTTCTTGCCGTCTGTGAGTGCGTGTTGCAGGCACGAGTTTGCGTGTTTGCCTGCGTCCACTGTTCTTTGTGAGCGTGCACCTGCATACCTGCACATTTGTGTACATCTGCGCACAGCTGCGGATTCAAATAAAACATCTAAATGTGTGAATATGAATGAATGAATTACATTTTATTTTCGTGTCATGCCCGACGACCCATCCCTTACGGGATTATAAGACACCAAAAACAACAATTGAACATAACAATCACTTCCCAAGGTTTGTAAGCTACACTGTGCACAAAATACATCACATACAGTATTATGTTCTTTTTGTGCGTTTATCCCAATCTTTCTCTAAATATTCTGCAAGCGCAAACATCCTGTGATCAAAAATCCATTTTAATCTATCTGCATCACTAAACCACATTAAGTATTATTTTTTTTACACCTGTCAAATAACTTTTGACGCAACTCATAATATAGTGGACAATAAAACATCAAATGTAACTCCTTCTCAATATCGATACCACAGTAAATACTGATCCGCTCCCCATCTGTGTGTGTGCGTGCATGCGTGCGTGCGCGTGCATGTGTGCGTGCGTGTGTGCGTGTGTGTGTGTGTGTGTTTGAGGGTGGCCCAGGTGGAGGACATTGGCGTGTGATCTTCCAGCAGCCTCTCATTTCCTGCTCCTCTCAGCAGATTCCTGGCCGTCGGGGCTGTGAGTGTATCGAGTCTTCTCAGGGCTACAGTGAGGACCACACAACACTTGTGTCCTGTCAGCACGATTCCCTTATCGAGGCCCTCTCAGGCTCGGTCATCAAACACCTCCAAAACAGCTCCAAAACAGCTCAGGTAAAAGGTCTCTCTCTCTCTCTCTCTCTCTCTCTCTCTCCCTCTCTCTCTTCTCTCTCTCTCTCTCTCTCTCTCTCTCTCTCTCTCTCTCTCTCTCTCTCTCTCTCTCTCTCTCTTCCTCTCTCTCTCTCTCTCTCTCTCTCCTCTCTCTCTCTCTCTCTCTCTCTCTCTCTCTCTCTCTCTCTCTCTCTCTCTCTCACTCTCTCTCTCTCTCTCTCTCTCTCTCTCTCTCTCTCTCTCTCTCTCAGAGAAAATCACCTGAAAACGGTGGAGTTAAGAGAAATCGTTTAGAACTTTGCTGAGGCCCTTGTTTCGCCCGACCTTACTTGAAGAACCTGCTTCTAAGGTCAGCTGATACACACTGGTCGATTCTTTGGTACGAGTTAAGAAGAAGAAGAGAAGAAGAAGAAGATACACTGTAAAAAAGGAAACTGTAAAAAAAAACGGTAAATGTCTGGCGGCGACGGTCGCCAAATACCACTAACCCTGTCAAATAATCAAATACATTTACAGATTACAACCTTTATTTAATGGTTAATATTTGATAAAAGGTCATTTATTGTATTTTTATGGCATTTACACTTAAAGTAGAAAAACAAAAGTAATCTGTAAAATAATAGTGAATATAGTGAAACCTTTTCTTTACAGTCTAGATTTAGATAGAGCGTTAGATAGATTCTTTGGTTTAGAGATAGCTATATGTATTTCTACAGCACTTTCCTAGTACTCAAAGGCGCTTAAAACAAAATTACAAACATCACAAAACAAACTGGTCAGACTACTACTTGACCTGAACCCCAGAACCCACCTCACCCCTGCCCACTTTGACAACCTAGGATGGCTTAGAGTAGACGACAGAGTACAGCAACTTGCAATGGGCCTGGTCTACAAGATACACTATACGACCGGGGTGCCCATGTACATGTCAAAATACTTCCCAAAGGTCAGTGAATACCACAACCACTACACCAGAGGAAGCTCAACAAATCATGTTAAACCCAGATTCGGCTCAAACAAGGGACTAAACACGTTTCGCAATTATGCCACAACAATGTGGAACGCCCTACCCAAAGCTGTAAAGGAATGTGAATCCCTGCCCACATTCAAAACCGCTCTTAAAGAGCACCTACGGGAGGCTGCAAAATTCGAAACTGGCCACCATAAATGCCCAAAACCCCCACCACCTCCTAATAGACAGTCTCCTCCCCACCGCATGTATATATTCCCTCCCCGCCGTATGTATATTTCTCTCCCACCCACCCACCCCCTCCTAATGTACAGTCCCCTCCCCATCATATGTATATACTCTGTCAGGATCTAGGGGTAACAGTACTGTATATTTGAATACCGTTTATGTCACAAATGTATCAGTACTAAATACCTATATGTCCCTATGCCATAAATGTCATAAATGTCTATATGAATTGAAAATGGGGGACCCTGATGGAAACAAGACAAACGTCTTTCTCAGGTCTGCAACCCCTTAACAATTGTATGTATTGAGCCGTACTGTATTGTACCCATTCTGCAATCTGTTAAATAAAGTTTTCATTCATTCATTCATTCATTCATTCACTACGACACAAAGCACTATACAATGGAATAACGGCATAAATGGTAAATGGCTGCTTTTATATAGCAGCTTTTATCCAAAGCGCTTTACAATTTGTTCCTCACATTTGACCCATTCACTCACACATTCACACACCGACGGCAGAGGCGACCATGCGAGGTGCCGACCTGCTCATCGGGAGCAATTAGGGGTTAAGTGTCTTGCTCAAGGACACATCGACAGGCTGCCTGGGAGGAGCGGGAATCGAACCGGGAACCTCCAGATTACCAGACGACTGCTCTACCTCCCGAGCCACTGTCACGTCACCCCACATTTTTCAGGGTGGCCCCCGTGGGAATGGATCCCCTAACCCTGGCAGTGATGGTGCCATGCTCAAGAGCACCAAGCACTCTACCTATTGAGCTACACAGGGCCACATATAGTCCTCTCATTATAATACAGTAGTCTATCATTATGATACAGTAGTATCTCATTGTAATACAATAGTCTCTCATTATAATACAATAGTTTCATTATAATACAATAGTCTCCTATTATAATACAATAGTCTCATTATAATACAGTAGTTTCAAGTTTCTTTATTAGTTGTCATACAGAAGTACAGAATACTTTTATACAAAACGCTCCAGAGACTGTGCTAGACAAAAATAGATAAGTATAAAATAAGTATAGCAAGTATAAAATAGAAGTCAAGTACGTAGACAAAAGTGTTCAGTATATACATATATATACAGTGTGCAATGCAGAGTAGAAGTAACTGAGTTACAATACAATATACTATACAGTACAAAGCAGAAATGGGATGAGGTACAATTTAGGTACAATTTACAGTAAGGTGTAATGAGGTATGGGTTAGGTTAGGCCAAGCATCAAACATAACATTAATGCAGCGTGTACAGTAACCAGTAGGAATTAAGCAGAGAAGCATTTTGCACACTCCCATATCGGTCATTAAAAGGTCAGTAATTACGGGTTTTAAAACTGTGCAAAGTAGTAAAAACCTGGCGTTTAAGAGATCTTTGAAGTCCATTCCAGGTAAACGGAGCAGAGTACACAAAAGCTCAGAGTGTGCAAGGTGCAGTGCCCGTAGGCCTAATCCTCAACGTACATGTGTTCGTGTAGATTTCGTGGATTGTCCGTGTGTGTTGTGTGCTCGTAGTTACTGTATGTCTGTGTGGGTGTGGACAGGAGGAGAGGAGGAGAGGAGGAGAGGAGGAGAGGAGAGGAGGTTGCAGGTCGTTAACTCTTCTTTAAGGTTAACCGTCTGTAGTGTGGTAGTGAAAGGTTAACCGTCTGTAGTGTGATAGTGAAAGGGTTAACCTTCTGTAGCGAAGGGGGGCAGGTGGCGCACGGAGATTACGTTTGTCACCAACACCGGGAGACACTAGGATTCGCCTGTTCGAATCCAGCTCCCGGCGTTGCTATCAGCTTGGCTGTCCTCTCACACTGATACAATTGGCTGTATCAGGGGGTGGGAAAGCTGAAGGGTGGGTCCTGGGCGTTGTGGACAGCGACCCCTACAGTTCGGTCGGGGCGCCTGCTCAGCGAGGGTTGGAACTGAGGAGAGATAGTGTGGCCTCCCACACGCTACACTCTCCCCGGTGAGAACCTGCGCGGCCAGGTTGGCCTGCCCCAGGCTGCACATGCGTCGGAGGAAAGCATGTGACAGTCTCCGGTCTCCCGGACCAACAGTAGGGGAAAGTACGCAACAACCAGGAAGGGTGGGATGGGAGAAAAAAATCGGGGAAAAAAAGGAGGGGAAGAAAGATAATAAAAAAAAAAAAAAAAAACGTCTGTAGCGTGGTAGTGACAGGGTTAATGCGCATGAGTCTGATCGCCTGTGTGGTAGAGTAACGACCATGGATGGCCTATAGACTCGCTATAGCCCTTGGCCCTCGCTGTCGCTGTTGTGGTCTGGGGGGGGCGACCCCGGGGGTTCGATTCCCGGCTGGCCCCGCGTGGAACTCGCTACAATGTCCCTGACAGAGGGGAAGCTCACACGGTAAACAGAGAGAGAGACGGTAAAGGAGTGTCAGGTTGGACAGGGCAGCGGGTGGTGCCACCTGGTTATACTGTGTCTGTCATACTTTGACTGAAAGAAGTGTCTACGACTCCGAGCGAGTGCAGCAGTACTGGAGCGGGTACAGTCAGGGATAGGAGTGGTCGCTAAATCTCCTCCGCCAACCCCACGCTTTAAATAAGGTCTGTATTTAGAGCGTGTGTGTGTGTGTGTGTGTGCGTGTGCATCATCCACTCCGACTTCTACAGTCTCCTCTCTAATAGCCTGGATCACCACCGCTTAATAGACTCATCCATCTCCGCTGTGTATCCGCCAGTTTTTTTCTCTCTCCCTCTCTCTCTCTCTCTCTCTCTCTCTCTCTCTCTCTCTCTCTCTCTCTCTCTCTCTCTCTCTCTCTCTCTCCACATCTCGCTCTTTACTCTCTCTTTCTTGTCGCTTCTTGCTCTCTCTCCCTCTCTCTCTCCGTCGCTCTCTCTCCATCTCTCCCTCTCTCTCTCTTTCTCTCTCTCTCCCTCTCTCTCTCTCTCTCCCTCTCTCTCTCTCCTCTCACTCTCTTTCTCTTCCTCCATCTTTCTCGCTCATGGGCAATTACACAGACAAAGCGCAGTTTGTTTTTCCACAGGGTTGAAAACCGAACGGGAATGAATGGATTCATTAGGGGCCATTAGGCATTTTGACTTTAGGGTCAGTTAATGTGGCGAAGAGGTGAAGTCGCGGTGTGTCGCTGGCTGCGCTCTCATTTCACCCGCTACATTATGCAGATTTATGTAAATGCTGCCCGTGGAGCCTCCTCCCCCTCAGACTCAAAGCCCCGGAGCAGCACTCAGAGCTTATACACCCAGATTTGCATAACTTGACAAAAAAGCATAGAGGGAATGTATTTATTTTGTGACTTCGCAGGGTCCACAGTTGTCACACATACGTAGGGAATATATACACACAAAACACACAAACATACTCCTGGGCAGCAGTCGACCACCAAGGCCCAGAATTGACCTTTTTAGCTTTTATGTATGTGTGGTATATATTCATTCAAACCTTTATTTATTCTCGAAAAGACAATTGAGGTCACCCTCATTTTCAATGTCGTCGAGACTTTACAGACATTTCAATGCACACATTTCTACAATATAACAATAATAAATATGAATAACTATCTGTATAGTACTTTTCCCACATGGACCGCGGTCCAGAGTGCCGCACAGCAATTAGTATGAAATGAACATATAGGCATAAAATCAGCCCACAATTGACAGAATAAAAAACAATGCGTAAATTACAGACATAAGAATAGGTATAAAAGACAATAAAAGTAGTGCAATGTAAACGTGCAGACTTAAGAATAGGCATAAAATAAGTAAGTAAATAATAGTACAATGTCGCTCGAAGGCATGTGACAGTAAATTTCGCAGAGTAAATTTTACTCAAACTGAGTCCATTTGAGCCCAGGGCCCCGTTCCCCGTACCTGGATAACTGAGTTAGCCGGATAACTTTCGGTTAAGTCTGACTTAAGCCGGACTTTCCGGCTCCCCGTACCTGGATTTTCCAAATCACCATGACAACAGATCCAAAAGTTTGAGCCTGGTCGAAAGCAGGGTTTAAGTTCAAGTTAGCCGGATCAACCATCGCCACGCCCCCGCAAAGAAGTGACAGCCCGTTTCCTGAAATGATTCCCACAGTCTACGATCTGCATTATACCATTCTGAATTACGTTTTTGTGCTCTGATACTAAATTCACTTTGTCCTAAATAATGCACGTTATATATACCGTGGCGCTCGCTCGGTGCGATGTACACATTATGTGGTTATTTTAATTGTAACTGGGATTAAGATGTCTGATGAGATGCGCTGTTTGACGGATTTGAGAAATTGAATGAGCCGTTGACGTCACATTAATGAATGAGGATAAAGAAATAAAACTTCATTCAAAATAAAGAATATTCTAAACACGGGTCTCTCGTTCATTAATGTATAAACAATGAATTTATCCCATCTGGCACAGTGGCGCAGCGGTAGTGCTCAAGCCTGCCAACCCAGCGACCGGTGTTCGAAACCCCGTGTTTCCAATATAATTTTTTTGAATATAATATTAATGATTATACGCCAAAGTAGCCTGGTTTTAAGTTAAAATATTATAAATCTACATGCATTGAGGAGGTCATTCTTTATATAGCTCTCAACGTGCACCAAATTGAATTATTCCTATATTGCAAAAAGAAGGAAAAGACTAGGGTTTCGAACCCCGGTCGTCTGCGTGAAAGTCAAAAGAACAACCCGTTAGACCACAGTGGAGATAAGTAAAAGATCGACCACACATCAATCAATGGGTAAGAGAGCCGTATCGTAATTCTGTATAACAGTTTAACTAATTATTTTCGCTAGCAAGATCTCATTTGATTATTCAATCCAGCAGGCAAGTTTAAAGAAATATAATCTGATTGATTGAGGTAATGAGGGACTTAAAATTAGCCTATAGATAACGCATTTAACTTGTCGGCGAGGCGATTGAGCCGTATTGCAATCTGTCAATAAAGTTTTAAATCAATTAATCAATCAATGCCGTTAGAGAATCAGGATCTCTGCCATCGATACGTGCTGGCTTTTCAAATGAAGCGGCCGCGCGCACTTAGCCTGGGTCTCAAGTCTGAATCGAGTTAACGAGACTGAATCCACCTTCGAGGAACAGGAAAATCCCGGCTTCAAACATTGGGTTAACTGAATCTGGATAATGACATCTTGATCGACTTAGTTGAACCAGGTACGGGGAACGGGGCCCTGGTGAGTACAATTTTACTCAGTTTGAGTAAAATGTACTCAGTTTGAGTAAAATTTACTCAGCGAAATTTACTGTGAACACTCCACCGGAACAGTCAGTCCCCCAAACATCCCACACATCAATCCCCACCACATCCCCATCCAAGACACCCCCCCCCCCCCCCCCAGATAAAGCACGCCATGACCGAAGGAAAACACAAACAGCCCGCCCACCACTCACACCGCCATGCACAGCAACGGGAATATATATATACATGCTTCATCACATGTGTCCTTAAAGGCGAATGCCACTCGTTTTAAGAAGTTCTTCCATGTGCCCCAGTATTTGCAAACGTGCATCACTCCTGAAGTTAGAAACCAGTGCCATTCAATTCAATGTTTTTTTCAAAGAATGGATTCGGACCCAAAGACGCGTTTGTATAGGATCATTAAAATGGGGCTCGTTATTATTATCTGGAAGAAATTGGTCTGCAAAGCTATACTGGGTATATTTCCCACCAAGTTAATTAAGATGTTGTCAGGCAGTATAACCTAATGCTTTGTTTACATGTTTTGTTTTTGTCTGATTGGTACTTGGATTTCAGCTGGTATTGGGAGGGGTCTCACTACTGCTGGCCACACCTGCAGGTCTGGAGGAATTCACAGTATAATAAGTTACTAAACAAACAAACAAAAAAAAAAAAAAAGTAAACAAACCGCAATACTAAGTGGGGCTCCTTTGCCTAGAGGTCGCTGTTTGACGGCATTACAGATTATACATTTTAAATACTGGGCACATTGGTGGGTAAAACTTGAGTCAATAGAGCAGACCTGGGCATTGTACTTTTTTTTTCATGTCAACGTTCACACGCACAATATACGCTTAGGAGACATGCTCAGAAGATGTTGGTTCTCTTTGGATCCACCTACATATGTGAACATTCTCAGTCATGACGTTTACCAAGTCCAGGTACAGATCCTCTCTCACTGATGAACATCTGGCAGCTGTGCTTCGCATCTCCACCTCAGACATTCAACCTGACTTTGATGGACTTGTTAAAGCTCAACAGAGACTGGATTTCTCACACTGAATGAAAAAAAAAGAACTGAAGAACACTAAAATGTGGAAATATAACAAGTGAAATGGGACACTTGATATTTTTTTTCTTTTTTTGCACAGTTCTGAAAACATTAAATGTTTAATATAGGCATGTAAAGTAAAAAAGGCTACAAAACACTTTTCTTTACACAGTTCAGTGACATGTCTTGTTTATTTTTGCTATAAGATGATGTGATGTCTTTAGAAAGCTAAGAAAATCATTGTTTCAATAGTATATGAAACTCAAAATGCCCTTTGTTATTAATGTTTCACATTTTGTTTATCATTTTGGAAATAAATTCTATTTGAATAAATTATATTTTTGAAAGCTAACCTCACCTTTTAATTGCCAAATAATAACATACACTCTTACCAGGGGTCAAAACAATGCCATTTACTGCTTTTTATATAGAAATAAAATGTATATTATGCATAATTGAGTTTGGAATTTTGGCCCGGCCCCCCAACATATTTTCAGTTGCTCATTTGGCCCCCTGGGAAAAATAATTGCCCACCCCTGCAATAGAGAAATGTGGCTTGGGAACCATTGCTGTACATGCTAGATAACCATGCTGGATAACCCCCCCCCCCCCCTGTACCA
>NC_140168.1:14729377-14784190 GCF_963971535.1 Notolepis coatsorum | reverse complement strand
AGAAGGTTAGCTGCAGGGGGTGTCAAGGAGACATGTCCTCTGCCCCAGGAGATTAGGGCTGAGCCCCAACATTCGAACGTTCGGACCTTCGTTCGTTACGTTGGCATTCGAATTCTAAATCAACATTTGAATTTTTTTTTTTTTTTTTTTTTAAGTTTTTTTTTTTTTTTTTTTTTTTTTTATGTGTCTATTCATTCTGTTTAAACCAATGGGGGTTTTCTTCACAGTTGCAGATAAAAATTAGGCTACACTAATATTATAGTATTAAAAACGGATGAGTTATATTCATTAAAGAAAGTTGATTTAATAAAAAAAAAGACACATTTAATCAGATTAATCACTTTATTCAAATTGAGGATTTAGTTTGAGGATATCTATTAAAAAACTATTTTTTTTTAAATTAAAATTTTAAAAATAATTTTTTTATTTATTAAAAACGAAGGTTCGAACGTCCGTTTGAAAAACCCTGACGAAGTTCGAATCCCAAAAACAGGCTTCAGGGAAACAGCCTTACAGGAGATGTCCCTGTTCTCTGCCCCAGGAGACGTCCCTGTTCTCTGCCCCAGAAGATGTCCCTGTTCTCTGCCCCAACACCAGGAGACGTCCCTGTTCTCTGCCCCGACACCAGGAGACGTCCCTGTTCTCTGCCCCGACACCAGGAGACGTCCCTGTTCTCTGCCCCGACACCAGGAGACGTCCCTGTTCTCTGCCCCGACACCAGGAGACGTCCCTGTTCTCTGCCCCGACACCAGGAGACGTCCCTGTTCTCTGCCCTGACACCAGGAGACGTCCCTGTTCTCTGCCCCGACACCAGGAGATGTCCCTGTTCTCTGCCCCAGAAGATGTCCCTGTTCTCTGCCCTGACACCAAGAGACGTCCCTGTTCTCTGCCCTGACACCAGGAGACGTCCCTGTTCTCTGCCCCGACACCAGGAGACGTCCCTGTTCTCTGCCCTGACACCAGGAGACGTCCCTGTTCTCTGCCCTGACACCAGGAGACGTCCCTGTTCTCTGCCCCGACACCAGGAGATGTCCCTGTTCTCTGCCCCGACACCAGGAGACGTCCCTGTTCTCTGCCCCGACACCAGGAGACGTCCCTATTCTCTGCCCCGACACCAGGAGACGTCCCTGTTCTCTGCCCCGACACCAGGAGACGTCCCTGTTCTCTGCCCCGACACCAGGAGACGTCCCTGTTCTCTGCCCTGACACCAGGAGACGTCCCTGTTCTCTGCCCTGACACCAGGAGACGTCCCTGTTCTCTGACACCAGGAGATGTCCCTGTTCTCTGTTCTCTGTTCTCTGTTCTCTGTTCTCTGTTCCCTGTCCTCTGCTCCAGGAGATGTCTCTGTTCTCTGTTCTCTGTTCTCTGTTCTCTGTTCTCTGTTCTCTGCTCTCTGCTCTCTGCTCTCTGCTCTCTGTTCTCTGTTCTCTGTTCTCTGTTCTCTGTTCTCTGTTCTCTGTTCTCTGTTCTCTGTTCTCTGTTCTCTGCTCTCTGCTCTCTGCTCTCTGCTCTCTGTTCTGTGTTCTCTGTTCTCTGTTCTCTGTTCTCTGTTCTCTGTTCTCTGCTCCAGAAGACGTCCCAGTTCTCTCAGGGTTGAAACGTCTTTTGAGTGGTGGTCCCTGGCTGGTGACCCTGCAGCTACTGTAACACAGCGAACACTGGTGGAGGTGCGGCAGGCCTAGAGCCTAGCAGGAAGAACACCTCCCTGGACAGAGTAAAGGCATCTCTGGAGACAGGGACTACTGTGTGACTAGAGCCGCCGGAAGACTGGAGGACAACCAGGAAAGACTACACCGAGAAGGGTGGGGTGGGGGGGGGGGGGGGTAGTAAGTCGACCCTCTAGTTTCCCGAGGCAGGACACTCAAACCACACTACGGAAAGGAGATAAAGGAGAACAGCCTGAAGGCCCTCCGAGAGGCGGGTGGAAGAAGGATACCATACCCGACAACGAAACACTTCCAGTATGAGCGCTGGTTCGTTTATGAGATTACAACATACCATACTGAAAGAGGTATTCTCTACTTAGTGAAACCATAGACCACCACCGCACCTACTCCCGAACTACGCACCACGCAGATTGCCCACGGAGTCTAGGTTCATCAATGAGCTCAATGTAACGCTGGGTCGTTTAGAACCTACCTCGTTAGAAATATCACACTCGCTACCAGCGTTCACTTTCAAAGGTCGCGCAGCCGGACCATGCAATGCACACTGGATTTTGAAGGCTCTGCGGCAGAGGCTAAGTGCAAGTGAAATCCAGATGACCCACGACTTCATCACCAGGGAAGCCTGACTCGCTCCACTAAGGAGGACCTTTTGACAAGGCAGGGTTTAATGAGTCTATGGGGAAGCTTGTAGTTCTGGTTCTGGTGCTGTTACAACAAACAGCCAGGAGGGGGGCTGGAGAACCACAGTGGCTGACACGATCGCTATGGCAACCCTGACTGCAGGCTAGAAAGTCTGTAAACACTGACCAAGGCCTGAAACACATTTGTTTGTTGTCTGGATTTTTGTTCCTCACATTTTACCCATTCACTTACTGTACACATTGCAAGGTGCCAACCTGCTCATCGGGAGCAATTAGGGGTTGAGTGTCTTGCTCAAGGACACTTCGACGCGGTGCCCAGGAGAAGCGGCAATCGAACCGGGAACCTTCCGATTACCAGACGACTGCTCTACCTCCTGAGCCGCGGTCGCACCACAACGACCGATAGTGTCCTGTAGCTATACAGGTTTCTCTGAAATTGTGATGAGAATCAGCATGGTTACTCATACCCAGGCTGTCCCCGACTAAGGATTTGGATGGTCGACTATGATGATTGGCCAAAATGTGCCGTTAGTCGACTATTGGTCGACAAAAACAAAACAAAAAGTATAATATATATATATTTTTTTAATTTTTTTTTTTATTTTTAATTTTTTTTTCATTCTATTTTTGCTGTGGGGGGTGCTTAATGTCTGAAGGAGTCGACTGAAGGCTTATTGTCCTCTGCAAAAGCATGCAATTGGTCCACTGATGGATATATCTTGATATTGTCTAGTCTAGTGTGTTCATTAGACGGGTGAAATCCTCTTTCAAGTCAAGTCAAGTCAAGTCAGTTTTATTTATATAGCACATTTACAAATGACTAACAGCCATGGGCTAGGTAGCCATCCAGTTAGCATTCAGCTCGTTCCTGGCTTGTCAGCCTGCATTCCTGTGAACGGCCGTTTTGGCTGCGTGTCACGTAGCATTGGGCTAGGTAGCCATCCAGTTAGCATTCAGCTCGTTCCTGGCTTGTCAGCCTGCATTCCTGAAACCATAGACCACCGCACCTACTCCCGAACTACGCACCACGCAGATTGCCCACGGAGTCTAGGTTCATCAATGAGCTCAATGTAACGCTGGGTCGTTTAGAACCTACCTCGTTAGAAATATCACACTCGCTACCAGCGTTCACTTTCAAAGGACGTGCAGCCGGACCATGCAATGCACACTGGATTTTGAAGGCTCTGCGGCAGAGGCTAAGTGCAAGTGAAATCCAGATGACCCACGACTTCATCACCAGGGAAGCCTGACTCGCTCCACTAAGGAGGACCTTTTGACAAGGCAGGGTTTAATGAGTCTATGGGGAAGCTTGTAGTTCTGGTTCTGGTGCTGTTACAACAAACAGCCAGGAGGGGGGCTGGAGAACCACAGTGGCTGACACGATCGCTATGGCAACCCTGACTGCAGGCTAGAAAGTCTGTAAACACTGACCAAGGCCTGAAACACATTTGTTTGTTGTCTGGATTTTTGTTCCTCACATTTTACCCATTCACTTACTGTACACATTGCAAGGTGCCAACCTGCTCATCGGGAGCAATTAGGGGTTGAGTGTCTTGCTCAAGGACACTTCGACGCGGTGCCCAGGAGAAGCGGCAATCGAACCGGGAACCTTCCGATTACCAGACGACTGCTCTACCTCCTGAGCCGCGGTCGCACCACAACGACCGAT
Source organism: Notolepis coatsorum (assembly GCF_963971535.1). Lineage (NCBI taxonomy): Eukaryota > Metazoa > Chordata > Actinopteri > Aulopiformes > Paralepididae > Notolepis > Notolepis coatsorum. The sequence goes on along the minus strand of NC_140168.1, from coordinate 14,780,213 downwards.
AGTGTCCTGTAGCTATACAGGTTTCTCTGAAATTGTGATGAGAATCAGCATGGTTACTCATACCCATGCTGTCCCCGACTAAGGATTTGGATGGTCGACTATGATGATTGGCCAAAATTTGCCGTTAGTCGACTATTGGTCGACAAGAACAAAACAAAAGGTATAATATTTTTTTTTTTTTTTATTCTATTTTTGCTGTGGGGGGTGCTTAATGTCTGAAGGAGTCGACTGAAGGCTTATTGTCCTCTGCAAAAGCATGCAATTGGTCCACTGATGGATATATCTTGATATTGTCTAGTCTAGTGTGTTCATTAGACGGGTGAAATCCTCTTTCAAGTCAAGTCAAGTCAAGTGAGTTTTATTTATATAGCACATTTACAAATGACTAACAGCCATGGGCTAGGTAGCCATCCAGTTAGCATTCAGCTCGTTCCTGGCTTGTCAGCCTGCATTCCTGTGAACGGCCGTTTTGGCTGCGTGTCACGTAGCCTTGGGCTAGGTAGCCATCCAGTTAGCATTCAGCTCGTTCCTGGCTTGTCAGCCTGCATTCCTGTGAACGGCCGTTTTGGCTGCGTGTCACGTAGCCTTGGGCTAGGTAGCCATCCAGTTAGCATTCAGCTCGTTCCTGGCTTGTCAGCCTGCATTCCTGTGAACGGCCGTTTTGGCTGCGTGTCACGTAGCCTTGGGCTAGGTAGCCATCCAGTTAGCATTCAGCTCGTTCCTGGCTTGTCAGCCTGCATTCCTGTGAACGGCCGTTTTGGCTGCGTGTCACGTAGCCTTGGGCTAGGTAGCCATCCAGTTAGCATTCAGCTCGTTCCTGGCTTGTCAGCCTGCATTCCTGTGAACGGCCGTTTTGGCTGCGTGTCACGTAGCCTTGGGCTAGGTAGCCATCCAGTTAGCATTCAGCTCGTTCCTGGCTTGTCAGCCTGCATTCCTGTGAACGGCCGTTTTGGCTGCGTGTCACGTAGCCTTGGGCTAGGTAGCCATCCAGTTAGCATTCAGCTCGTTCCTGGCTTGTCAGCCTGCATTCCTGTGAACGGCCGTTTTGGCTGCGTGTCACGTAGCCTTGGGCTAGGTAGCCATCCAGTTAGCATTCAGCTCGTTCCTGGCTTGTCAGCCTGCATTCCTGTGAATGGCCGTTTTGGCTGCGTGTCACGTAGCCTTGGGCTAGGTAGCCATCCAGTTACCATTCAGCTCGTTCCTGGCTTGTCAGCCTGCATTCCTGTGAACGGCCGTTTTGGCTGCGTGTCACGTAGCCTTGGGCTAGGTAGCCATCCAGTTAGCATTCAGCTCGTTCCTGGCTTGTCAGCCTGCATTCCTGTGAACGGCCGTTTTGGCTGCGTGTCACGTAGCCTTGGGCTAGGTAGCCATCCAGTTAGCATTCAGCTCGTTCCTGGCTTGTCAGCCTGCATTCCTGAAACCATAGACCACCGCACCTACTCCCGAACTACGCACCACGCAGATTGCCCACGGAGTCTAGGTTCATCAATGAGCTCAATGTAACGCTGGGTCGTTTAGAACCTACCTCGTTAGAAATATCACACTCGCTACCAGCGTTCACTTTCAAAGGTCGCGCAGCCGGACCATGCAATGCACACTGGATTTTGAAGGCTCTGCGGCAGAGGCTAAGTGCAAGTGAAATCCAGTTGACCCACGACTTCATCACCAGGGAAGCCTGACTCGCTCCACTAAGGAGGACCTTTTGACAAGGCAGGGTTTAATGAGTCTATGGGGAAGCTTGTAGTTCTGGTTCTGGTGCTGTTACAACAAACAGCCAGGAGGGGGGCTGGAGAACCACAGTGGCTGACACGATCGCTATGGCAACCCTGACTGCAGGCTAGAAAGTCTGTAAACACTGACCAAGGCCTGAAACACATTTGTTTGTTGTCTGGATTTTTGTTCCTCACATTTTACCCATTCACTTACTGTACACATTGCAAGGTGCCAACCTGCTCATCGGGAGCAATTAGGGGTTGAGTGTCTTGCTCAAGGACACTTCGACGCGGTGCCCAGGAGAAGCGGCAATCGAACCGGGAACCTTCCGATTACCAGACGACTGCTCTACCTCCTGAGCCGCGGTCGCACCACAACGACCGATAGTGTCCTGTAGCTATACAGGTTTCTCTGAAATTGTGATGAGAATCAGCATGGTTACTCATACCCAGGCTGTCCCCGACTAAGGATTTGGATGGTCGACTATGATGATTGGCCAAAATTTGCCGTTAGTCGACTATTGGTCGACAAAAACAAAACAAAAAGTATAATATATATATATATTTTTTTTTTTTTTTTTTTTTTTTCATTCTATTTTTGCTGTGGGGGTGCTTAATGTCTGAAGGAGTCGACTGAAGGCTTATTGTTCTCTGCAAAAGCATGCAATTGGTCCACTGATGGATATATCTTGATATTGTCTAGTCTAGTGTGTTCATTAGACGGGTGAAATCCTCTTTCAAGTCAAGTCAAGTCAAGTCAGTTTTATTTATATAGCACATTTACAAATGACTAACAGCCATGGGCTAGGTAGCCATCCAGTTAGCATTCAGCTCGTTCCTGGCTTGTCAGCCTGCATTCCTGTGAACGGCCGTTTTGGCTGCGTGTCACGTAGCCTTGGGCTAGGTAGCCATCCAGTTAGCATTCAGCTCGTTCCTGGCTTGTCAGCCTGCATTCCTGTGAACGGCCGTTTTGGCTGCGTGTCACGTAGCCTTGGGCTAGGTAGCCATCCAGTTAGCATTCAGCTCGTTCCTGGCTTGTCAGCCTGCATTCCTGTGAACGGCCGTTTTGGCTGCGTGTCACGTAGCCTTGGGCTAGGTAGCCATCCAGTTAGCATTCAGCTCGTTCCTGGCTTGTCAGCCTGCATTCCTGAAACCATAGACCACCGCACCTACTCCCGAACTACGCACCACGCAGATTGCCCACGGAGTCTAGGTTCATCAATGAGCTCAATGTAACGCTGGGTCGTTTAGAACCTACCTCGTTAGAAATATCACACTCGCTACCAGCGTTCACTTTCAAAGGACGTGCAGCCGGACCATGCAATGCACACTGGATTTTGAAGGCTCTGCGGCAGAGGCTAAGTGCAAGTGAAATCCAGATGACCCACGACTTCATCACCAGGGAAGCCTGACTCGCTCCACTAAGGAGGACCTTTTGACAAGGCAGGGTTTAATGAGTCTATGGGGAAGCTTGTAGTTCTGGTTCTGGTGCTGTTACAACAAACAGCCAGGAGGGGGGCTGGAGAACCACAGTGGCTGACACGATCGCTATGGCAACCCTGACTGCAGGCTAGAAAGTCTGTAAACACTGACCAAGGCCTGAAACACATTTGTTTGTTGTCTGGATTTTTGTTCCTCACATTTTACCCATTCACTTACTGTACACATTGCAAGGTGCCAACCTGCTCATCGGGAGCAATTAGGGGTTGAGTGTTTTGCTCAAGGACACTTCGACGCGGTGCCCAGGAGAAGCGGCAATCGAACCGGGAACCTTCCGATTACCAGACGACTGCTCTACCTCCTGAGCCGCGGTCGCACCACAACGACCGATAGTGTCCTGTAGCTATACAGGTTTCTCTGAAATTGTGATGAGAATCAGCATGGTTACTCATACCCAGGCTGTCCCCGACTAAGGATTTGGATGGTCGACTATGATGATTGGCCAAAATTTGCCGTTAGTCGACTATTGGTCGACAAAAACAAAACAAAAGGTATAATATTTTTTTTTTTTTTTTTTTTTTTTTCATTCTATTTTTGCTGTGGGGGGTGCTTAATGTCTGAAGGAGTCGACTGAAGGCTTATTGTCCTCTGCAAAAGCATGCAATTGGTCCACTGATGGATATATCTTGATATTGTCTAGTCTAGTGTGTTCATTAGACGGGTGAAATCCTCTTTCAAGTCAAGTCAAGTCAAGTGAGTTTTATTTATATAGCACATTTACAAATGACTAACAGCCATGGGCTAGGTAGCCATCCAGTTAGCATTCAGCTCGTTCCTGGCTTGTCAGCCTGCATTCCTGTGAACGGCCGTTTTGGCTGCGTGTCACGTAGCCTTGGGCTAGGTAGCCATCCAGTTAGCATTCAGCTCGTTCCTGGCTTGTCAGCCTGCATTCCTGTGAACGGCCGTTTTGGCTGCGTGTCACGTAGCCTTGGGCTAGGTAGCCATCCAGTTAGCATTCAGCTCGTTCCTGGCTTGTCAGCCTGCATTCCTGTGAACGGCCGTTTTGGCTGCGTGTCACGTAGCCTTGGGCTAGGTAGCCATCCAGTTAGCATTCAGCTCGTTCCTGGCTTGTCAGCCTGCATTCCTGTGAACGGCCGTTTTGGCTGCGTGTCACGTAGCCTTGGGCTAGGTAGCCATCCAGTTAGCATTCAGCTCGTTCCTGGCTTGTCAGCCTGCATTCCTGTGAACGGCCGTTTTGGCTGCGTGTCACGTAGCCTTGGGCTAGGTAGCCATCCAGTTAGCATTCAGCTCGTTCCTGGCTTGTCAGCCTGCATTCCTGTGAACGGCCGTTTTGGCTGCGTGTCACGTAGCCTTGGGCTAGGTAGCCATCCAGTTAGCATTCAGCTCGTTCCTGGCTTGTCAGCCTGCATTCCTGTGAACGGCCGTTTTGGCTGCGTGTCACGTAGCCTTGGGCTAGGTAGCCATCCAGTTAGCATTCAGCTCGTTCCTGGCTTGTCAGCCTGCATTCCTGTGAACGGCCGTTTTGGCTGCGTGTCACGTAGCCTTGGGCTAGGTAGCCATCCAGTTAGCATTCAGCTCGTTCCTGGCTTGTCAGCCTGCATTCCTGAAACCATAGACCACCGCACCTACTCCCGAACTACGCACCACGCAGATTGCCCACGGAGTCTAGGTTCATCAATGAGCTCAATGTAACGCTGGGTCGTTTAGAACCTACCTCGTTAGAAATATCACACTCGCTACCAGCGTTCACTTTCAAAGGTCGCGCAGCCGGACCATGCAATGCACACTGGATTTTGAAGGCTCTGCGGCAGAGGCTAAGTGCAAGTGAAATCCAGATGACCCACGACTTCATCACCAGGGAAGCCTGACTCGCTCCACTAAGGAGGACCTTTTGACAAGGCAGGGTTTAATGAGTCTATGGGGAAGCTTGTAGTTCTGGTTCTGGTGCTGTTACAACAAACAGCCAGGAGGGGGGCTGGAGAACCACAGTGGCTGACACGATCGCTATGGCAACCCTGACTGCAGGCTAGAAAGTCTGTAAACACTGACCAAGGCCTGAAACACATTTGTTTGTTGTCTGGATTTTTGTTCCTCACATTTTACCCATTCACTTACTGTACACATTGCAAGGTGCCAACCTGCTCATCGGGAGCAATTAGGGGTTGAGTGTCTTGCTCAAGGACACTTCGACGCGGTGCCCAGGAGAAGCGGCAATCGAACCGGGAACCTTCCGATTACCAGACGACTGCTCTACCTCCTGAGCCGCGGTCGCACCACAACGACCGATAGTGTCCTGTAGCTATACAGGTTTCTCTGAAATTGTGATGAGAATCAGCATGGTTACTCATACCCAGGCTGTCCCCGACTAAGGATTTGGATGGTCGACTATGATGATTGGCCAAAATTTGCCGTTAGTCGACTATTGGTCGACAAAAACAAAACAAAAAGTATAATATGTATATATATATATTTTTTTTTTTTTTTTTTTTTTTTCATTCTATTTTTGCTGTGGGGGTGCTTAATGTCTGAAGGAGTCGACTGAAGGCTTATTGTCCTCTGCAAAAGCATGCAATTGGTCCACTGATGGATATATCTTGATATTGTCTAGTCTAGTGTGTTCATTAGACGGGTGAAATCCTCTTTCAAGTCAAGTCAAGTCAAGTCAGTTTTATTTATATAGCACATTTACAAATGACTAACAGCCATGGGCTAGGTAGCCATCCAGTTAGCATTCAGCTCGTTCCTGGCTTGTCAGCCTGCATTCCTGTGAACGGCCGTTTTGGCTGCGTGTCACGTAGCCTTGGGCTAGGTAGCCATCCAGTTAGCATTCAGCTCGTTCCTGGCTTGTCAGCCTGCATTCCTGTGAACGGCCGTTTTGGCTGCGTGTCACGTAGCCTTGGGCTAGGTAGCCATCCAGTTAGCATTCAGCTCGTTCCTGGCTTGTCAGCCTGCATTCCTGAAACCATAGACCACCGCACCTACTCCCGAACTACGCACCACGCAGATTGCCCACGGAGTCTAGGTTCATCAATGAGCTCAATGTAACGCTGGGTCGTTTAGAACCTACCTCGTTAGAAATATCACACTCGCTACCAGCGTTCACTTTCAAAGGTCGCGCAGCCGGACCATGCAATGCACACTGGATTTTGAAGGCTCTGCGGCAGAGGCTAAGTGCAAGTGAAATCCAGATGACCCACGACTTCATCACCAGGGAAGCCTGACTCGCTCCACTAAGGAGGACCTTTTGACAAGGCAGGGTTTAATGAGTCTATGGGGAAGCTTGTAGTTCTGGTTCTGGTGCTGTTACAACAAACAGCCAGGAGGGGGGCTGGAGAACCACAGTGGCTGACACGATCGCTATGGCAACCCTGACTGCAGGCTAGAAAGTCTGTAAACACTGACCAAGGCCTGAAACACATTTGTTTGTTGTCTGGATTTTTGTTCCTCACATTTTACCCATTCACTTACTGTACACATTGCAAGGTGCCAACCTGCTCATCGGAAGCAATTAGGGGTTGAGTGTCTTGCTCAAGGACACTTCGACGCGGTGCCCAGGAGAAGCGGCAATCGAACCGGGAACCTTCCGATTACCAGACGACTGCTCTACCTCCTGAGCCGCGGTCGCACCACAACGACCGATAGTGTCCTGTAGCTATACAGGTTTCTCTGAAATTGTGATGAGAATCAGCATGGTTACTCATACCCAGGCTGTCCCCGACTAAGGATTTGGATGGTCGACTATGATGATTGGCCAAAATTTGCCGTTAGTCGACTATTGGTCGACAAAAACAAAACAAAAAGTATAATATATATTTTTTTTTTATTTTTTTTTTATTTTTTTTTTATTTTTTCATTCTATTTTTGCTGTGGGGGGTGCTTAATGTCTGAAGGAGTCGACTGAAGGCTTATTGTCCTCTGCAAAAGCATGCAATTGGTCCACTGATGGATATATCTTGATATTGTCTAGTCTAGTGTGTTCATTAGACGGGTGAAATCCTCTTTCAAGTCAAGTCAAGTCAAGTGAGTTTTATTTATATAGCACATTTACAAATGACTAACAGCCATGGGCTAGGTAGCCATCCAGTTAGCATTCAGCTCGTTCCTGGCTTGTCAGCCTGCATTCCTGTGAACGGCCGTTTTGGCTGCGTGTCACGTAGCCTTGGGCTAGGTAGCCATCCAGTTAGCATTCAGCTCGTTCCTGGCTTGTCAGCCTGCATTCCTGTGAACGGCCGTTTTGGCTGCGTGTCACGTAGCCTTGGGCTAGGTAGCCATCCAGTTAGCATTCAGCTCGTTCCTGGCTTGTCAGCCTGCATTCCTGTGAACGGCCGTTTTGGCTGCGTGTCACGTAGCCTTGGGCTAGGTAGCCATCCAGTTAGCATTCAGCTCGTTCCTGGCTTGTCAGCCTGCATTCCTGTGAACGGCCGTTTTGGCTGCGTGTCACGTAGCCTTGGGCTAGGTAGCCATCCAGTTAGCATTCAGCTCGTTCCTGGCTTGTCAGCCTGCATTCCTGTGAACGGCCGTTTTGGCTGCGTGTCACGTAGCCTTGGGCTAGGTAGCCATCCAGTTAGCATTCAGCTCATTCCTGGCTTGTCAGCCTGCATTCCTGTGAACGGCCGTTTTGGCTGCGTGTCACGTAGCCTTGGGCTAGGTAGCCATCCAGTTAGCATTCAGCTCGTTCCTGGCTTGTCAGCCTGCATTCCTGTGAACGGCCGTTTTGGCTGCGTGTCACGTAGCCTTGGGCTAGGTAGCCATCCAGTTAGCATTCAGCTCGTTCCTGGCTTGTCAGCCTGCATTCCTGTGAACGGCCGTTTTGGCTGCGTGTCACGTAGCCTTGGGCTAGGTAGCCATCCAGTTAGCATTCAGCTCGTTCCTGGCTTGTCAGCCTGCATTCCTGTGAACGGCCGTTTTGGCTGCGTGTCACGTAGCCTTGGGCTAGGTAGCCATCCAGTTAGCATTCAGCTCGTTCCTGGCTTGTCAGCCTGCATTCCTGTGAACGGCCGTTTTGGCTGCGTGTCACGTAGCCTTGGGCTAGGTAGCCATCCAGTTAGCATTCAGCTCGTTCCTGGCTTGTCAGCCTGCATTCCTGTGAACGGCCGTTTTGGCTGCGTGTCACGTAGCCTTGGGCTAGGTAGCCATCCAGTTAGCATTCAGCTCGTTCCTGGCTTGTCAGCCTGCATTCCTGAAACCATAGACCACCGCACCTACTCCCGAACTACGCACCACGCAGATTGCCCACGGAGTCTAGGTTCATCAATGAGCTCAATGTAACGCTGGGTCGTTTAGAACCTACCTCGTTAGAAATATCACACTCGCTACCAGCGTTCACTTTCAAAGGTCGCGCAGCCGGACCATGCAATGCACACTGGATTTTGAAGGCTCTGCGGCAGAGGCTAAGTGCAAGTGAAATCCAGATGACCCACGACTTCATCACCAGGGAAGCCTGACTCGCTCCACTAAGGAGGACCTTTTGACAAGGCAGGGTTTAATGAGTCTATGGGGAAGCTTGTAGTTCTGGTTCTGGTGCTGTTACAACAAACAGCCAGGAGGGGGGCTGGAGAACCACAGTGGCTGACACGATCGCTATGGCAACCCTGACTGCAGGCTAGAAAGTCTGTAAACACTGACCAAGGCCTGAAACACATTTGTTTGTTGTCTGGATTTTTGTTCCTCACATTTTACCCATTCACTTACTGTACACATTGCAAGGTGCCAACCTGCTCATCGGGAGCAATTAGGGGTTGAGTGTCTTGCTCAAGGACACTTCGACGCGGTGCCCAGGAGAAGCGGCAATCGAACCGGGAACCTTCCGATTACCAGACGACTGCTCTACCTCCTGAGCCGCGGTCGCACCACAACGACCGATAGTGTCCTGTAGCTATACAGGTTTCTCTGAAATTGTGATGAGAATCAGCATGGTTACTCATACCCAGGCTGTCCCCGACTAAGGATTTGGATGGTCGACTATGATGATTGGCCAAAATTTGCCGTTAGTCGACTATTGGTCGACAAAAACAAAACAAAAAGTATAATATATATTTTATTTTTATTTTTTTTTTTTTATTTTTTTTTTTTCATTCTATTTTTGCTGTGGGGGGTGCTTAATGTCTGAAGGAGTCGACTGAAGGCTTATTGTCCTCTGCAAAAGCATGCAATTGGTCCACTGATGGATATATCTTGATATTGTCTAGTCTAGTGTGTTCATTAGACGGGTGAAAACCTCTTTCAAGTCAAGTCAAGTCAAGTGAGTTTTATTTATATAGCACATTTACAAATGACTAACAGCCATGGGCTAGGTAGCCATCCAGTTAGCATTCAGCTCGTTCCTGGCTTGTCAGCCTGCATTCCTGTGAACGGCCGTTTTGGCTGCGTGTCACGTAGCCTTGGGCTAGGTAGCCATCCAGTTAGCATTCAGCTCGTTCCTGGCTTGTCAGCCTGCATTCCTGTGAACGGCCGTTTTGGCTGCGTGTCACGTAGCCTTGGGCTAGGTAGCCATCCAGTTAGCATTCAGCTCGTTCCTGGCTTGTCAGCCTGCATTCCTGTGAACGGCCGTTTTGGCTGCGTGTCACGTAGCCTTGGGCTAGGTAGCCATCCAGTTAGCATTCAGCTCGTTCCTGGCTTGTCAGCCTGCATTCCTGTGAACGGCCGTTTTGGCTGCGTGTCACGTAGCCTTGGGCTAGGTAGCCATCCAGTTAGCATTCAGCTCGTTCCTGGCTTGTCAGCCTGCATTCCTGTGAACGGCCGTTTTGGCTGCGTGTCACGTAGCCTTGGGCTAGGTAGCCATCCAGTTAGCATTCAGCTCGTTCCTGGCTTGTCAGCCTGCATTCCTGAAACCATAGACCACCGCACCTACTCCCGAACTACGCACCACGCAGATTGCCCACGGAGTCTAGGTTCATCAATGAGCTCAATGTAACGCTGGGTCGTTTAGAACCTACCTCGTTAGAAATATCACACTCGCTACCAGCGTTCACTTTCAAAGGTCGCGCAGCCGGACCATGCAATGCACACTGGATTTTGAAGGCTCTGCGGCAGAGGCTAAGTGCAAGTGAAATCCAGATGACCCACAACTTCATCACCAGGGAAGCCTGACTCGCTCCACTAAGGAGGACCTTTTGACAAGGCAGGGTTTAATGAGTCTATGGGGAAGCTTGTAGTTCTGGTTCTGGTGCTGTTACAACAAACAGCCAGGAGGGGGGCTGGAGAACCACAGTGGCTGACACGATCGCTATGGCAACCCTGACTGCAGGCTAGAAAGTCTGTAAACACTGACCAAGGCCTGAAACACATTTGTTTGTTGTCTGGATTTTTGTTCCTCACATTTTACCCATTCACTTACTGTACACATTGCAAGGTGCCAACCTGCTCAACGGGAGCAATTAGGGGTTGAGTGTCTTGCTCAAGGACACTTCGACGCGGTGCCCAGGAGAAGCGGCAATCGAACCGGGAACCTTCCGATTACCAGACGACTGCTCTACCTCCTGAGCCGCGGTCGCACCACAACGACCGATAGTGTCCTGTAGCTATACAGGTTTCTCTGAAATTGTGATGAGAATCAGCATGGTTACTCATACCCAGGCTGTCCCCGACTAAGGATTTGGATGGTCGACTATGATGATTGGCCAAAATTTGCCGTTAGTCGACTATTGGTCGACAAAAACAAAACAAAAAGTATAATATATATATTTTTTTTTTTTTTTTTTTATTTTATTATTTTTTTTTTTATTCTATTTTTGTTGTGGGGGGTGCTTAATGTCTGAAGGAGTCGACTGAAGGCTTATTGTCCTCTGCAAAAGCATGCAATTGGTCCACTGATGGATATATCTTGATATTGTCTAGTCTAGTGTGTTCATTAGACGGGTGAAATCCTCTTTCAAGTCAAGTCAAGTCAAGTCAGTTTTATTTATATAGCACATTTACAAATGACTAACAGCCAAACCAAAGTGCTTCACAACATGGTAAAAACACATACAATGCAATAAAAATACTGTAACTGAGGGGTTACAAAACCCGGACTGTATTAAAGATTGTTTAGATTAAACCACTACTAAATATTATTACTTGCCAGACAGTACAGTTAGTTAAATATGGCAGACACTCAATAGACGGCACGGGGACAAAGAGATCACGTTTACCGTATTTTAATAGCAATATCAATATACAACTGAATTAGTACGTTGCTCTTTTAATAGTGAATGATCGTAGAATGTCAGAGTATCAAAGTCAGGGGGAATGAATAATTCCTAGGTTAAGAATACTCGACCGGAGCTCTGCATGGAGTGAGAAGGCGATACAGGGCAAGCAAGGGGTATAGCTGGAGACAATGATTTCCCCCACGGAGTGGTAAGCTCCAGAGGAATTGAAGAATAGTCGGATACTCCTGCGGTCACTGAAGAAAAGGGGTTCTCGTACGGATCCAGTCCTTGTAATCCAAGTGCCCGATGGCAGGGTAATAGCTCGTAATCCAAAGCCCGACGGCAGTGATGATAGCTAGCTAGCTTCGTTGGTCCTAGAAGCTAGCCCGATGAAGGTCTTCAGGTGTAGTTAGATCCAAACGCCAATGGTCTTAACTATGCTCTTCTCCACGTTACTTCGCTTACACAAGTCACTATAATACACCAACAATGGTTCTACAATATTAGGGTCGTATCTAAGTAGCTACTGGCTATCCGTAACGATACACCGCGGTTAGGCTTCCACTGCTCACATGTCCACTCGTTCTGCTGTTAGGTTCCTTCACACTTCACCTCGTGTTCTGATACTCGTTACGTTAAGTTCACACACAGCTGCACATTAGATTAGGTTCACACTACGGCTGCTGCGCCTTCTACAATATATATACTCAGAGTGATTTCTAGAGCGCAACCGAATTACTTGTCCGGAATCAATGCGCCGGCTAAGGGCATGTCTGAACTTGCCCGGACACGTCTTTGAACTTGTCTGGGGGGCGTGACGGCTGGCGCCGCCAATGTCAAGGGCGGTGTCCAATGAGGCGAGCGAATAATACTATGATTCAAACGGAAGCTTAAAGGTATATAGCTTATATATATAAATAATATACAAGTTATACAAAATAATAAACGTAGATTCTCAATGTTAATCTGGCCCTTCAGAACAAATACACTAGAATTACAAAAAGGTAGAGTACAGTACATATAAGAAAGCAAGGGCAAAGTGCAATAAAAGAGACAAGAAAATTTGATAAAAAGTGCAGAGTGACAGCGGACGTCATGTATAGATGCTGGGCTAGCTCTGGTCAAAGGCCAGGGAGAAGAGGTGTGTTTTGAGCAAGGATTTAAAAACCTCTAGGCTCTGGGCAGATCTTATGTGGGGGGAGGCTGTTCCAGAGTCGGGGGGCAGCAGCAGCAAAGGCTCTGTCTCCCCTGGTTTTAAGCCTGGTCCTGGGCACCTCCAGCAGCAGCTGGTCAGCAGACCTTAGGGCTCTGGATGGGGTGGGGTGATGTAGGAGCGCAGCTAGGTACAGTGGAGCCAGCCCGTGTAGTGCTTTAAAAACAGTCCGTAAAAGTTTAAAATCAATACGGAAACGGACGGGGAGCCAGTGGAGAGAAGCCAGAACTGGTGTAATGTGGTCACGTTTCCTGGTACCGGAAAGCAGGCGGGCAGCCGCATTTTGTACCAGTTGCAGGTGACGGAGCAGCAACTGGTCAATGCCGACATACAACGCATTGCAGTAATCCAGCCAGGTCGAGATAAAGGCATGGATCACCCTCTCCAGATCCTTCTGGAAGAGGTATGGTTTGGTCTTGGCTAGGAGTCTGAGGTGAAAAAAGCTAGTTTTGACCACCGAACTAACCTGCTTATCAAATTTATAATTTCTGTCGAAGATTACTCCGAGGTTTCTGACAGAGGAGCGGATATTTGAGCCCAGGGGGTCTAGGGCAATGGCTGTAGGGTCAGGTGAATCATTACTAAATAAAATTATCTCAAGTTTGCACTCATCCATAATTTTATATCAGCCAGGCAATCTAACAGTGGTTGTAATGTGACCTTGCCTTTTGCTTGTAGGGGTAAATAGATCTGCACATCGTCGGCAAAGCAATGGAAGGACATGTTATGCTTTGCAATGATTGAGCCTAAGGGCAACATATATAATAAAAAGAGGATGGGGCCCAGTATCGACCCCTGGGGCACCCCACAGGTAAGTGGGGCCGCTGAAGAGAAGAATTCTCCAAGCTGGACTGAGAAGTGCCTATGTGCCTGTTTTCGTAGGCAGTTAGACTCTGGTATGCGTGCCATTAGCGTTAGCCACGCTTCTAGGCCTCTTTTTTTTTGGAAAGAATGATAAAAAATAAAAAATAAAAATTATAAATATATATATATTTTTTTATTATATTCGACTAAGAGGTTGGCCAGTCGACTACGGCTCTTTTCAACCAATTCGTCGACTAATCGACTAATAGGGGTCAGCCCGTCACGTGTCGCGCTAAACCCTTCGAGAAGCTTTGTGGTCCGGGCGTGAACTTTCCATAATGTGTCCATAAATCCATTTAGTTAGATCCAACACTGTCTGAATGTATCTTGTGATTATTATCAATTTCCGATGACGACAACCACTATTAGCGTTAGTTATTTCCTGGTTGATGTGATTCGGGACCAATGACTGCTTGGGGCGCTAAATGAATCACCCTTTAGGAATGCAGGCTGACAAGCCAGGAACGAGCTGAATGCTAACTGGATGGCTACCTAGCCCAAGGCTACGTGACACGCTGCCAAAACGGCCGTTCACAGGAATGCAGGCTGACGAGCCAGGAACGAGCTGAATGCTAACTGGATGGCTACCTAGCCCAAGGCTACGTGACACGCAGCCAAAACGGCCGTTCACAGGAATGCAGGCTGACAAGCCAGGAACGAGCTGAATGCTAACTGGATGGCTACCTAGCCCAAGGCTACGTGACACGCAGCCAAAACGGCCGTTGACAGGAATGCAGGCTGACAAGCCAGGAACGAGCTGAATGCTAACTGGATGGCTACCTAGCCCAAGGCTACGTGACACGCAGCCAAAACGGCCATTCACAGGAATGCAGGTTGACAAGCCAGGAACGAGCTGAATGCTAACCGGATGGCTACCTAGCCCAAGGCTACGTGACACGCAGCCAAAACGGCCGTTCACAGGAATGCAGGCTGACAAGCCAGGAACGAGCTGAATGCTAACTGGATGGCTACCTAGCCCAAGGCTACGTGACACGCAGCCAAAACGGCCGTTCACAGGAATGCAGGCTGACAAGCCAGGAACGAGCTGAATGCTAACTGGATGGCTACCTAGCCCAAGGCTACGTGACACGCAGCCAAAACGGCCGTTCACAGGAATGCAGGCTGACAAGCCAGGAACGAGCTGAATGCTGACTGGATGGCTACCTAGCCCAAGGCTACGTGACACGCTGCCAAAACGGCCGTTCACAGGAATGCAGGCTGACAAGCCAGGAACGAGCTGAATGCTAACTGGATGGCTACCTAGCCCAAGGCTACGTGACACGCAGCCAAAACGGCCGTTCACAGGAATGCAGGCTGACAAGCCAGGAACGAGCTGAATGCTAACTGGATGGCTACCTAGCCCAAGGCTACGTGACACGCAGCCAAAACGGCCGTTCACAGGAATGCAGGCTGACAAGCCAGGAACGAGCTGAATGCTAACTGGATGGCTACCTAGCCCAAGGCTACGTGACACGCTGCCAAAACGGCCGTTCACAGGAATGCAGGCTGACAAGCCAGGAACGAGCTGAATGCTAACTGGATGGCTACCTAGCCCAAGGCTACGTGACACGCAGCCAAAACGGCCGTTCACAGGAATGCAGGCTGACAAGCCAGGAACGAGCTGAATGCTAACTGGATGGCTACCTAGCCCAAGGCTACGTGACACGCAGCCAAAACGGCCGTTCACAGGAATGCGGGCTGACAAGCCAGGAACGAGCTGAATGCTAACTGGATGGCTACCTAGCCCAAGGCTACGTGACACGCAGCCAAAACGGCCGTTCAAAGGAATGCAGGCTGACAAGCCAGGAACGAGCTGAATGCTAACTGGATGGCTACCTAGCCCAAGGCTACGTGACACGCAGCCAAAACGGCCGTTTACAGGAATGCAGGCTGACAAGCCAGGAACGAGCTGAATGCTAACTGGATGGCTACCTAGCCCAAGGCTACGTGACACGCAGCCAAAACGGCCGTTCACAGGAATGCAGGCTGACAAGCCAGGAACGAGCTGAATGCTAACTGGATGGCTACCTAGCCCAAGGCTACGTGACACGCTGCCAAAACGGCCGTTCACAGGAATGCAGGCTGACAAGCCAGGAACGAGCTGAATGCTAACTGGATGGCTACCTAGCCCAAGGCTACGTGACACGCAGCCAAAACGGCCGTTCACAGGAATGCAGGCTGACAAGCCAGGAACGAGCTGAATGCTAACTGGATGGCTACCTAGCCCAAGGCTACGTGACACGCAGCCAAAACGGCCGTTCACAGGAATGCAGGCTGACAAGCCAGGAACGAGCTGAATGCTAACTGGATGGCTACCTAGCCCAAGGCTACGTGACACGCTGCCAAAACGGCCGTTCACAGGAATGCAGGCTGACAAGCCAGGAACGAGCTGAATGCTAACTGGATGGCTACCTAGCCCAAGGCTACGTGACACGCAGCCAAAACGGCCGTTCACAGGAATGCAGGCTGACAAGCCAGGAACGAGCTGAATGCTAACTGGATGGCTACCTAGCCCAAGGCTACGTGACACGCAGCCAAAACGGCCGTTCACAGGAATGCAGGCTGACAAGCCAGGAACGAGCTGAATGCTAACTGGATGGCTACCTAGCCCAAGGCTATGTGACACGCAGCCAAAACGGCCGTTCACAGGAATGCAGGCTGACAAGCCAGGAACGAGCTGAATGCTAACTGGATGGCTACCTAGCCCAAGGCTACGTGACACGCTGCCAAAACGGCCGTTCACAGGAATGCAGGCTGACGAGCCAGGAACGAGCTGAATGCTAACTGGATGGCTACCTAGCCCAAGGCTACGTGACACGCAGCCAAAACGGCCGTTCACAGGAATGCAGGCTGACAAGCCAGGAACGAGCTGAATGCTAACTGGATGGCTACCTAGCCCAAGGCTACGTGACACGCAGCCAAAACGGCCGTTCACAGGAATGCAGGCTGACAAGCCAGGAACGAGCTGAATGCTAACTGGATGGCTACCTAGCCCAAGGCTACGTGACACGCTGCCAAAACGGCCGTTCACAGGAATGCAGGCTAACTAGCCACAAGCTAACTGAATGCTAACTGGATGGCTACCTAGCCCAAGGCTACGTGACACGCTGCCAAAACGGCCGTTCACAGGAATGCAGGCTAACTAGCCACAAGCTAACTGAATGCTAACTGGATGGCTACCTAGCCCAAGGCTACGTGACACGCTGCCAAAACGGCCGTTCACAGGAATGCAAGCTAACTAGCTCCCCACAGGCTAACAAGCCAAGAGTGAATTGAGTGCTAACACCCATGAGCTGGCCCTAGCCAGACGAGAGCTAACTAGCTCACCACAGGCTAACAAAGCCAGGAGCTAACAGCAGGCTAAATAGCCGAAGCTAGCACAAGAGAAGCTAGCCCAAGAGAAGCTCGCACAGGAGATGCTAGCTCAGGAGGAGCTGGCGCACCCAATGCTAGCTCAGGAGAAGCTAGCACAAGAGATGCTAGCTCAGGAGAAGTTGGCACGGGTAGCTCAGAAGAAACTGTCCCAGCAGATGCTAGCTCATGAGAAACTGGCGCAGCAGATGCTCGCTCAGGAGATGCAAGCACAAGAGACGCTAGCTCGCATGTTGAGACATCTCAAAGGACTAGAGATCCCCGAAAGGGCCTCAATGGCGCAACGGATGGAAAGAGAAGTAAGGACCCCCGGTCAAGATCCAGGGGATAACATGGTGGAGAAACTAATCCCACAGGTGCGAGACGGGAGCATGTCTCTCAATGTTGCAGCCGAATCAGTCATGAATGGAACACCTATGCAAGGATCATGCTTACTGCTTGAAAAACTATTCAGAGGAGTCCCAGGGGGTAACCTACTGGCAGCCCAATGCGCAGCATGGTCCCGAGACCAGTTACGGACGGAATGCATGCTGTATGACCAAGTCAAAATGCTTTCTCAACACAAATACAATAAAAATGAAAGGAAAGGGGAGAACCCACGAGAGGAGAAGGCTCAAATTCGGCCTCCCAGAGCCCAGCAACAGCCAGCGGCTAACGTTAAACCTACCTACTCAAAAAACGACAAAAGGGGGGGCTCCCAGGAGTTCCCCCCGAGGATAACCAAGGACGGAAAAAGGAAGAAGAATTACCTATACCTACCTCCAGACGAGTGGGCCGCATTAACCCCAGAACAGCAAGCAGAAAGGAGGGCAACAAGGGAGGAATTCAAATCCCGGAAGGAGAGATAATAAAATCCTTACCTCCTGGGGATGTGACACATGACACTCGAGCATGGGAAGAAGGCAGAGTGACAGAGAATCTATTAACCATCAATATAGATCCCCAGGAGAGGCCCCTACTGAATGCTATTGCACTCAAAACACAGGAGACTGACGGGAAAAACATGGGAGAGAAACTAACCCCAGAGCAGCAAGCAGAGATAAGGGCAACAAAGGGAGAAATTACCTTCTGGGGCCCTGACACATGACACTCAAGCAAGTGCAACCTGCACTTGACGGGAAAAACATGGGAGAGAAACTAACCCCAGAGCAGCAAGCAGAGATGAGGGCAACAAAGGGAGAAATTACCTTCTGGGGCCCTGACACATGACACTCAAGCAAGTGCAACCTGCACTTGACGGGAAAAACATGGGAGAGAAACTAACCCCAGAGCAGCAAGCAGAGATGAGGGCAACAAAGGAAGAAATTACCTTCTGGGGCCCTGACACATGACACTCAAGCAAGTGCAAACTGCACTTGACATACCGCTCATCTGTCAAGAGGAATAATATATAGTGTTATTGTCATTTAGGAAGAAACATGACATAGAATACTACATGCATTTTGTATATATTTTAAGTATAATATGTAAAGATGTCCGTCCTTGCTCTAAACCCAGAGTAAAGTAAAGTGAATTTGTAATCTATTTCATTCAGAAGGGATTTCCTGACAGCAACCATTTGGTAGGTTAGCACCCTACCAACCATATCAGCTGCATGAGATGTACACTCACCAGCGCCTATGGGTAACAAATTGAGACTCTGCAAACTCTCATCAAGCTTAGCACCTTGACGCGGGGGGACAGAGCGAGCATCAGGGTCTCTGTATCCGACGGGCCTATCAGATTTGTGGGGACTTGGAAGCCTCAGCATACAGGACGCTGTGGTGCTTAGGCGGCCAAGTCACTGGTTTATAGGTCTGTCAAAACGGATTGGAGGTTCCGGGGCTTAGAACATGAGTTCAAGTGAGTTGGGCTGTATACTAATTAAATAGGTATCAATAGCCGAAAGAATATTAACTGAAATAACTGCTGTCAGGTGCCTCTGGAGTAGAATTAGTTACAGATTTGAGTCAACCTTACTCAAGATTGATCTTATCGGCAGAACCTCTCCAACCAAGACTCTTCCTAATGTTCGAGATCTGGAACAATGGTGACGTAGATGGTCTGCAGAGCGCAGCAGACAGCCTAAAAGTGAATTGGTAAAAAAATCTATCAGGAACAAGAGAGGGTTGATAAGTAACAGCTTGAAGTAGCGTTTACTCACGACTAAAGGGTAAAGTAATGTTTACTTACAGTCGAAACCTAAGTAGAAAGCTCTACAGTAAGCTCTACACGCGACTAGAAACCTAAAATAAAAGGCTTAAAGTCATACTCGAGTAGAAATCTCTACTCGGGAAATATCACATTTCAATAGAAAACTCTATTTTTGTGATTACAGTAGCGTTTACTCACGACCAAAGGGTAACGTAATGTACAGGTAGCAGGTCACCTGAACTAGAAGTAACCTAATGTTTACTTAAAGTCAGAATAAGTCCTGCATAGGTCCTGCTACTGTGACGGAAGTGGAACCAGCGTAATCATACAGGCTGGTGTTATCAGCAGGAGCTGAGTCTACAAGAGGCTACATAGCCTGGATCTACAAGAGGCTACCTAGCCTGAGTCTACAGCGGGCTAACTAGCCGGAGCTAATACCAGACATAACAGTAACTAACTACCCAGTCTGGACCGAGACAAGCACAACACAGGGTAGACCCCCTGTGCAAGAAGGAAGTGGACGGAAACAACAGTCCGAAAGGTCTGTGAACAATGTGCGCTGGTAAGGGGGACAAAACCTGAACCAGTGCCATCGAGACGAATAGCAGTATCTGAGAGCAGGATCCTGGAATGAACTGACCTCCCTCCTTAGGATACACCAAGGAGACCGACAGTACAGTTCGGACCGGAAGGATCAGAACCTGCCCTATTTCGGGCCAGGAGCATTCTTAGACGGGGGGGGGGGGGGGAGGTCCCCCGGAGTCAGTGGACGACGCAGCGAATGGCAAGAAGGAATATACTGACTCAGACTCAGGTCAGAACTCGGAAATGGAGGAAGACCGGGATAGGTCAAGCTCCAGAGCATCCTCAAGGTCCTCATCTAGACCTCCCAGACCTCCCAGACCTCCTAGACCTCCCAGACCTCCCAGACCTCCTAGACCTCCTAGACCGGACAGAGAGACATCGGCCTGGACCCAGGTTACAGGGCGACGAGAGCCCTGAATGGACCTGAAAGAGAGAAAAGAAATGAGTCCTCTGTGGACTGTATCTGTGATGTCCTGCGAGGCCTACGGACAGGGTCACACGACCAGGCCAACCACACTTCAATAGAGGACTGCTGCTACAATTCTCGGGGACCCGTGGGGGTCGCCCGAGAAGTAACAATTCAACCTACCTCAAACTATGGGAGAGATCCAAGAGGTCAGAGGGGGTGACCCCAAGATGACCAAGATGACCAAGGTGACCACACGATGACCACCAGGTGTTGTCTTCAGGTGCGTTGGCCGGGAACAACAGATGCAAGTCTTCCCGCCGGATACCAAGCAACAACGTGACCCCTATCCTGTCGAGCCGTCCAGCCAGGGAACAACAGATGCAAGTCTTCCCGCCGGCTACCAGGGTAACAGGGAACCAAGATGGCAGAGGGGGTGTGGAGAGTCACAGCCACGTGACCCCACAATCGCCATCTCGTCCCCCAGTACAGACGCTATTAAGACAATGGAAAATGACCGACCAGGATGACAGAGGGGGTGTAAAGTGTCACTGCCAACTAAGTGACACTGGGTAGTATGAAATCCTGATCTTATATATGATTATGGGGAATGTCTGTAAACGCCCAGTCAGAAAGGAATTGAGTAGAAACACGTTATGTGCAAACACATGTTAAGTGCCACAAGTCAACGAGTGACACTTTGTATAGTGTTCTTGTGTTTGTTGTGTATGATTGGAGCTATGTATGTGTATCTGTATATATCTGTAGTATGTGTTGGGTTATGTACTATGTACTCATGCTGGAGGTGTGAGTTGCTTTCACTTCAATACTGCTTGGCCACTGAGGAATGTGAAGACAACCTTGGAGCCTCTGGTCTCTGCTAAGTAACGGATGGGTATTTTCCAACACAAGGTAATCTGTTACTTCTCCAACAAAGAGGCCCATGGAGGACGAAGGGGAGTCAGGAAGTTAACCCTTACAGTGAGGAAGCAGAACAGACATGCATTCATGTTCTGAGGTAATGGGGTTTTCCCAGTAGATGTAATGACTAGAATGGGAGGAGAGCTAGTCCCTACGTATTGTGCATTGACTGGCTGGTGAAATGACATCACAGTGACAGCGCTGTATTTGGACCAATAAGCAAAGAGATCTGGGGCCCTTTATAAAGGCCAACTGGCCAGATCACAGTCAGATTTTGGATTTTTGGGAGATTTTAAAGACTTTCCAAGCAGGCACAAGCCGTGTCAGAAGAGATGTTTTTGTTTTATAATTCTTTTAACTGAGTTGGATATTTCCAATGAAGTCTCATTTGTAACTTGCCTTTTCTAATTAAAAATACTTCTTTATAATATATCTTTTGAGTCCTTGGACTGATTTCCAATAGCAATGTGCCCCGATGCCAGCCAACGCCCTGAGTTCCAATGGAGGGTGACTATACATGTACTGTAACTTAATAACGGATTGAATCAACTGACTGGTTAATGCTTTTCAGCTAAAAGATATATATATATATATATATGCTATGTACTTTATAAATACTATACATGGAAATGTGTGTTGTTTACACGTTCCGGTATCTCTGTGTCCAGAACGGACTCTGTCGAGTTATGTGGGACCTCGACCGTCTGAATCACTGCAGGGTTAGACGGTCGGTTCCGCTGACGGAGGAGGAGGGGGGAGACAGCAGATGCTGGGGCGTGCAAACAATGATTACGAGTTAGTACAGTGGCAATACTTGTCAACAAAGTAGTAATACAACCAAGCTTTCAATTGAGCAGTATTACAAGCCCTTTCGTAAAATAATAATGATGATGATGATGATAATAACAAAATAATAGTTTTTATAGTCTATAGGAGTTCTCCTAGACAATACATTCGGTTTATTACAAACAAGAAGAGATTAACAACTCTTCATGATTACATTTCATATCAACTGGATATAACTAGACCAGTGACTCGAAGTAATCTAGACAGAAATAGTAATTGACTCGAGAACTTGGCGAGTTTAGCACCTCGCCGGGGGATATCGAGCGGCCGCGGGTTTTATATCTCGAGTAGGTGATTGAGATTTTATTTGTTTTTTATTTTATTTATTTGAAGTCTTTATTTCGAACATGCAATGAATACAACAAACAATAACAAAAAAGAAAAACAACTCAATCTGCATGTTCGAAAAGGAGTAGGAAGAAGTATACACTTATTTAATCCTACCCCTTTTCCACTACGAGATATATAGAGACGACCTGTAGCTTTTCAGCATCATATTTGTCCCAGTCAGTTTCTATCGCCCCAGAAGAGAGAGGGGATGAAGAGGAAGCCCAAAGAATGATTTCTATTTTATATATTACACGTTATGTAATATAATAAATGTTTATTATATTTTTAGGGGTCGAAATCTACTATAATAGAAAAATCCAAAACCACTTTCCACCATACCACATCTAACGTACGATACATATGATTGGATAACTTGTGCATGTATAACTGTATAAATAGAATACGATCACATCACCCCCATCCTCAATTCACTCCACATGGCTTCCTGTCTCTTTCAGGGTTGAGTACAAGGTCCTCACCTACCAGTCCGTCCATGGCAATGCCCCCCCCCCCCCCCCCCCCCCCCTAACTCCTCATTCCATAATCCACCACACAAGAAACCTCCGCTCTGGAACTGCCAACTCTCTAAAAAACCTCCCGGGACCAAGCTCCATACCATGGGAGGCTTTCTGCTCGGCTGCTCCCAGTCTGTGGAACGCTCTCCCCCTGAACCACCTGAGGACCCCACGGACTGTGGCTTTTTTAGACCTTGACACTTCAGTTTCTATCTGTTAAATGTATTAAATGTTGCTGATGTGCTCTACTCACTGCCCGGGGGTGGTAAGGGTTGGGCAGACCAACATTGAACTGTGGGCCTCAGCGGCCGAGAAAGTAAAGGCCATGATCTAGAGGCGAGGAGGGATCGGAGGGGTGCTGATCCTGGGGGGTCCGTGGGTCCTGGGGTGGGGGGGGGGGGGGGGGGATGTGGGAGCGGGGGAGGACATTTCTTTTGTGGTGTCTGTGATAATATGATTAGATTGTTATGTTCTTTTTTTGTATTTTATTTTTTATTATTTTTTAAACAGACATATAAACAAACATGACAACACACGATAAGATATACAAGCATTAATTCACAGTGCATATCCAATGAAATTACCATTTAGTCAAATGTCTTATACAGGATATACCCCTAATACCTGTTATCTAAAAACCTACATACATATGCTCCAGCTCGAACCCCCCCCCCCTCCCGGACCCCCCATTGGATAATCCATCCATTATAACTTGTTCCTAACCAGACACTACCATTATATGCTAGCTTTTATTCTCTCCACCACTTCTAACCACAATGTCATTTTGGATTCATTGAGACCCAAAATTCTTGCTGTAGATATTTCTTGATAAATCACATCGAGATATGTAAGAGTCCAGACCTCCCGGCACATTTTTTCCGGTTGAAACCATCGTGATGCTATCAGCTTTTTAGCCACTGTGATACCGGATAAAACCAATCTCTTTAGTTGTGGAGGTACTGCATGCTCAAAGACATCATTTAGCAGTAATACAGAGGGGTGTACAGGTATATCCAGAGTTAAGAGATTTGCTAATTGCTGGGTCACTTCTTTCCAAAATATCTTAACTGGTGGGCAGTCCCAGTACATGTGCATAAATGTCCCTTCGTTCCCCATTTGTACATAGGGAGCATTTGGAGTCTTGTTTAAGACCCATTTTGTTCAGTCTTATAGGAGTTAAGTATGTCCTGTGAATATAGTTAAGATTGATTTGTTGATGGTCCGGGTTCCTTGATGCAAGTTGTACATTTGCACAGGCCTCTTGCCAGTCAAAGTCTGTCTCCAGGTCTGGTATATCCCTCCTCCAGACTGAGTCTAGATGGAGGGTTTCATACGAGGCCGTTAGTAATTGATGATAAAGATCTGATACAAAACCTCTCGATGTCTCTCTTTCATAGAAAAATATGTGGTATCTGTGGTGTACAATTGGTATCTTTAATGGAACACCGTGAGCCTTCAAACATGCCAATAGCTGTGCGTAAAAATAATATGTGGACTTGGTGAGATTACATTTTTTGCGTATTTCATTGAAACTACAAAAACCCTGTTTGTTGAAAACGTCTCCTAATGAGTGTATGCCTTGCTTTTCCCATCTAGGGAATCGTATAGGTTGTTTTCCAATCAAGAGTGCATTGTTATTGAATAAGGGAGTATGATTATGCCATTTATGTGGGGTAGAATATTTTTTTGTGTGTTTCGCGCCATATCCGGATCGCATGAGTGATTATGGGGCCAAATTTCCGTTCGCATTGCTTAATTGGTAATTTGGTGTATACTATGCCCTTCAGCCTATATGTGGAGCTACTATATTTTCGTCTAAATTTCTCCAGGATACTAATGCTTGGGGATCAAACCATGTTGTTAGTGGTCTTAAAGTGTACGCCTTAAAGTAGTGGTAGAAATCTGGAAATGCCATACCTCCGTCTGCTTTGTTTCTCTGTGTGGTGGATCTTTTTATACGTGGTGGTTTGTTATTCCAAATAAATTTGTATGTGGAGGAGTGTAATTCTTTCCAGTAACCCTTTGGAGGGGGTAACGGTAGCATTGAGCTGAAGAAGTTGATTCTAGGTAGGACGTCCATCTTGACTATTGATATCCGTGCCTGTACTGAGTTTTTAAGTTTCGACCACCTGACAAGGTCGTATTTGATTTTGTTTTGGATTTTTATGTAATTGTGCTTCACCGTTTGGCTTATGGTAGGGAATATTTCAACTCCCAAACATCTAAAGTGTTTTACCATCTGTATCTCTTTTGGGAGGGTTATATTTCTTTTTGCAGGGGCGTTAAGTGGGAGGAAGGCCGACTTCGGCCAATTTATCCTAAATCCCGATAGATCTCCAAAGTCCTCAATCAGCTTGAGAAGATGAGGCAATGCGGTGTTGGGGTTTTGCATGAACAGTATTACGTCGTCCGCATATAAACAAATTTTGTGTTGTGTGCCCTTGATTATGATTGGTTCTATGGATTGGGATTGTCTTATATATTGTGCTAAAGGCTCTAATGATAGATCGAATAGTCCGGGACTAAGAGGGCAACCCTGTCTGGCTGAGTGATACCGGAAAGATTTTGGAGATGATTGTACCTGTTGTAATCATGGCCGATGGGTCTTTGTATAATACTTTAATCATATCAATGAATCCTTTTCCTAACCCCATCCTTTCTAATACTGCCCATAGATACGACCATTCCAACCTGTCAAAAGCTTTCATTGCATCCAGGGACAGTATCGCCTTAGGTGTGTTGTCTTCCTTGTTGGCATCTAGTACGTGTAGTAATCGTCTTATGTTATCAGTGATCAAGCGACCTCTTATGAAGCCAGTTTGGTCCGGATGAATTAAAGACGTCATATGCTTTTGTAGTCTGATGGCTAATACCTTAGAGTACAATTTGATATCGGTTCCGAGGAGGCTTAGAGGTCTATAACTACCGCACTCTGTGGGGTCTTTGTCTTTTTTAAGGAGGACTGTTATGAGTGCAATATTGTCATTCTTATGGAAGTTCCCCTCCTTGACTGAGAATAAAATCATATTTAGTAATAAGGGTCCAATTATGTCCCAACAAGAGAGGTACATTTCTGGTGGGATACCGTCTCTTCCAGGAGCCCTACCACTTTGCATTTCAGATATGGCCTCCCTAAGTTCATCTAGTGTGATCGGTGTTTCTAACTGTTTAGCGTCATCCTCTGAAAGTTTAGGGAGGTTAATTTGATATGTGTCCATTTTGTTTGGATCGAAGGTTGTATCTGATTTGTATAAGTTGGAGTAGAATTCTTTGAATGTCGTGTTTATTTCTTTGGGTTCTGTAACAAGTCCTTGTTGTGCTCTAATGGTAGTTATATCTGCAAATTTTGCGTTGACTCTTAATCGCATAGCTAATAGGTGACTTGGTTTGGAACCTTGGGAGTACTGCTGTTGTCTTGTGCTGCGTATTTGCATTTCAGATTGTTGTCTATATATGGCGTTAATCTCTTTTTTTAGTATATTGACTTGATTTTCCAGTCGAACCGAGTTGTTGTATTGTAAAGAATTAAATAACGTTGAGTAAAGCGTTTCCAGTTCATCCAGTTTTGAGCATCGATTCTTGCGTATTTGGGAGGAAAAGCTATCAGTGAAATCCTTGATCATTCCCTTTGTCGTCATCCATAATATTCTGGGGTCCTGCACCGTATTCGCATTCATCCGAAGGAATACCGTAAGAGCTTCTTTGATTTGTGTAATGAATTCCTTGTTATTGAGCAGCATCGTGTTAAATCGCCATCTTGGGGCTCGGGTTGATAGTATACCAAATGTTCCTTTTAGGAGTAAATAACAGTGATCTGATAGTGCATTGGGTATCATTTCCACATCGTAGTTATCAAATAGTCTCGGGATGTAAAAATGTAATCTATTCTGGAAAAAGTGTTATATCTCACAGATCGACAGGAGTACTTCCGGGTCGTGGGGTTAAGTGATCGCCATAAGTCATTTACACCTGTAATCTTCGACCAATCCTTTAATGCATTTGATGAATTTTTTTGTTCGCTGGAGAAGGAGGGGTTTGATTTGTCCATCCTTGGATTCCAAATGGCATTAAAATCTGCATCAATTATAAATGAGTATTCGGGAAGGTCTAACATTACTCCGGTAAGTAGTGAAGAAATTAACTTCGTATAAATTTGGGGCGTATACCGCTACCAGCGCTATTTTCCTGTTCTTGTGTAAAATCTTAGCTATAGTTATCCGACCATCTGCATCAGACCATACTCCCTTCAATTCAATGTTCAATTTCCGTCTAAGGACTATGGCTACTCCCCGAGTTCTCGTTCCAAAGGAAGAGTGACTAATGCTATGATATGTGTTGTCCGCTAATGAATCTATGTCTTTCTCTAAAATGTGCATTTCGCTTAGCAGAGCCACGTCCACCTGTTCTTTTTTCATCAGTGTGAGCACGCTTTTGCGTTTGTGTTGATTATTTATTCCACCAGTGTTCCAGATCATTATATTCAAACTAGCCATAATCTATACATGTTGTTGTGTAGTTGTTGGTAATGCTTCTGGAGTGCGAAGCTTGTTATTGTTATGGTTTGACACCGACCCCAAACGCAACGACACAAGAGAGTAGGATTCAGAGTTGCCAAAAACAGGGGCTTGTTTATTGAGACTAATTAAACAGCATAGAATAGGAAGAGTCTAAACAAGACAGGAATTCAAGCAAGGATGAAAATGTTCTGCTGCTCTGCAGCTTCTCCCGAGGTGGTAGTAGGGGGTAGCAGATGCTGACGTCAGAGCCGCTCTGCAGACTTCTCTCGGCAGAATCTCCGAGGTGATGCGGGACCGAGAGAGAGAGAGAGGGAGGGAGTCAACACAGGGTGCAGGTAGAACGAGCAGGAGAACAGGAGAGGTGACTTGTACCCAAAAACAAAAGTTATCCAAGTGAACTAATCTTCGTGTAAACACACACAGTGAGCAATGTTCCAAAACACAATCCCAAGTGAAAAATATCTTCGGTGCAAAAATAGACACTGAGAGCGAAGTCCAAAATACAATCCAATGTGATAATATCTTCGGTGTGATAAACACACAGTGGGAGATGTTAGGTCAAAATATTATCCCAGTGAAACAATCAAAAAGGCAACCGCTGGGTGAGTGACCGTCTGATAAAAAGGTGGTAATCTTCAGTGTTATAAAAACACACGAAAACGGAATTTGATCAAAGACAGTCATAAAAAACTCACCCAGGCGTTGTGCGTAAAGAGCGCTGGAACAGCAGCGGAGCGAGCGCGTCGCCACGGGAAAAAGGTGTCCAAGAGGAAGGCTTCTTGGATATCCTGGAGGTAAAGCACAGGGAACAACAGCAGCAGCAGGAACGGCGAATGCAAACAGAAAAATATCAAAACGATCCAACAAAACTTGAGTGGGGAAACGGGGTATAAATAATACGGGATTGATTGATTGACAAGCAGTGACAGCTGGGGGATGTGATTGAAAAGCGTGTGGACGGGAGAGAACCAATCAACGACGTCTCTGGGAAGAAGCGTGTGAATGGGGGAATGAAATGATTAACAGAAACAAATGGAAAACAGAGCGAGGTGGTTTAAAGGAACAGAGCGAGTAAGTGAGCAAGGACAGAAACCTCACAGTACCCCCTCCTCCACGGGAGCCACCCGGCGACCAGGCCGACCCGGCTCGTCAGGAAGGGCACGATGGAAGTCAGTGATCAAGCTGGGATCCACGATGAGCTGCCGGGAGACCCAGCTACGCTCCTCAGGACCGTAACCCTCCCAGTCTACCAGGTATTGGAACCCCCGGCCCCGCCGACGAACGCCCATCAACCGGCGGACCTGCCACTGGGGGTGACCATCCACCAACACGGGAGGCGGAGGATCAGGAGCTGGAGGCATAAGGGGACTGAGGGAGACGGGCTTAACCCGGGAGACATGGAACACGGGGTGGATGTGCATGGACGCAGGAAGTTTCAGGCGCAGGGCCGCCGGACTGAGTACCTTCAGGACCTCGAAAGGTCCGACGAAACGGGGGTTGAGTTTCCTGGCCGAGGACCGTAGCGGCAGGTCCTTTGCGGAGAGCCACACCCTCTGCCCAGGGCGGTAAGTCGGCGCAGGAACCCGGCGCCGGTCGGCACCACGACAGGCGCGCTCAGATGTCCGGAGCAGCGCGGTCCTGGTGATCTCCCAAACTCGTCGGCAGCGGTCGAGGTGGACCTGCACGGAGGGAACTGCCACTTCCGCCTCCTGTGCGGGGAAAAGAGGGGGTTGGTAGCCCAGGGAAACCTCAAAGGGTGAGAGGCCGGTGGCGGAACTGACCATTGAATTGATGGAGTATTCAACCCAGGGAAGGAAACGGCTCCAGGATGCCGGTCTCTCGGCTGCCACACACCGAAGAGCAGACTCCACGCTCTGGTTCATCCTCTCCGTCTGCCCGTTAGTCTGGGGATGATAACCAGAGGAAAGACTGACCGTTGCCCCCAATCCCTTGCAAAAGGCCCGCCATACCTGGGAGGTGAACTGGGGCCCCCGGTCAGAGACGATGTCCTGGGGAAACCCATGAAGGCGGAACACGTGGTGAGTCAGGAGGTCCGCCGTCTCGGCCGCCGAGGGAAGCTTGGAAAGGGCCACGAGGTGAACCCCCTTGCTGAATCGATCCACCACGGTCAGAAGGCAGGTGTTCCCCTGGGAGGAGGGCAGACCTGTGACGAAGTCCAGCGCTACATGTGACCACGGACGGCTCGGAACGGGAAGTGGCTGCAAGAGCCCGGAGGGTGCCTGGTGAGAGGCCTTGCTGTGGGCACAGACCGCGCAGGCCAATACGAACTCCTTGACGTCGTTCCGCATGGTGGGCCACCAGAAACGACGAGCCAGGAAGGAGAACGTGCGATGGACGCCAGGGTGGCAGGCGAACCGGCTGGTATGGCCCCAAAGCAGTACCCGAGACCGGGCAGAGTCGGGGACGAAGAGACGATGCATAGGGACGTTGCTAGGAGCACGCTGGAAGCGTAGGGCACGCCTAACCACACCCTCGATGCCCAAGGTGATGGCTCCAACCACTCGGGCCTCCGGGAGGATGGGAGTAGGGTCCTCAGAGGGTGGAGCCCCCTTGGAGTGTAACCGGGACAGGGAGTCGGCCTTCGTGTTGCGGGAACCGGGGCGGAAGGTCAGCGAGAAGTCGAACCGACTGAGGAAACTGGCCCATCTCGCCTGCCGACCGTTGAGGCGCCTGGAAGCGCGGATGAACGTCAGGTTCTTGTGGTCCGTCCAGATGGTAAAAGGCTCCTCGGCACCCTCTAGCCAATGACGCCACTCCTCCAACGCAGCCACGACCGCCAGCAGCTCCCGATTGCCGGTGTCGTAGTTCCTCTCGGCAGGGAGGAAGCGACGCGAGTAGAAGGCGCAAGGATGCACCTTCTGGTCCGAAAGAGAACGTTGGGATAGGACAGCGCCCAGGCCAGTATCCGAGGCGTCCACCTCCACAATGAACTGTCTCTTGGGGTCAGGGTGGAGCAGGATAGGGGCGGAAGTGAACCTCTTCTTGAGGGAGCGGAACGCAGCGCATGCCGCTGGGGACCAGTCGAACGGCAGAGCGGGGGAGGTCAGCTTGGTAAGTGGCTCCGCCACTTGACTGTAGTTCCGGATGAACCTTCGGTAGAAGTTGGCGAACCCGAGGAAACTCTGTAACTCCTTCCGAGTGGTGGGTTCAGGCCAATCCTCCACAGCTTGGATCTTGCGAGGATCCGCTCGGGTCAAGCCCTTCTCAACGATGAAGCCCAGGTAGTCGACGGAGTCGGAGTGGAAACGGCACTTCTCCGCCTTGACGAAGAGCCGATTGTGGAGGAGGCGCTCCAGCACACGGCGGACATGCTGGATGTGTTCCTCGAGGGTCCTGGAGAAGATGAGAATGTCGTCCAGGTACACCACCACGAACACCTCCAGCATGTCACGAAGGACGTCGTTCATGAGTGCCTGGAATACCGCCGGGGCGTTGGTGAGGCCGAACGGCATCACTAGGTACTCGTAGTGGCCCCTGGGGGTCTTGAAGGCGGTCTTCCATTCATCGCCCTGACGGATACGGACAAGATGGTAGGCACTCCGGAGGTCCAGCTTGGTGAAGAACGAGGCCTGGGTCAGTGGCTCGAAGGTGGAGCTCATGAGAGGTAGGGGGTACTTGTTCTTGATGGTGATCTCGTTGAGCTGACGATAGTCGATGCAGGGTCGCAGGTCCCCATCCTTCTTACCAACAAAGAAGAAACCGGCCGCCACCGGGGAGGAGGAAGGCCGAATGAGTCCTGCTTCCAATGACTCAGAGATGTAGAGATCCATCGCCTTCTTCTCCGGAACGGTCAGACTGTAGAGGCGGCTGCTGGGAAGGGGAGCCCCTTGGCGGAGGTCGATGGCGCAGTCATAGGGGCGGTGAGGTGGAAGGGCCTGAGCCCTGGATTTACTGAAAACCTCCAAGAGGTCGTGGTACTCGGGAGGTATGGACGAGAGGTCCGGAGGCAACTCACCAGCGGGCCTCCGGGGCGGGGGACAGGACGCCGCCTGCAGACACAGGGCGTGACAGGAGGAGCTCCAGCCCTTGATGGTACCGGAGGACCAGGCGATGTGGGGCTCGTGCAGCGCGAGCCAGGGCCTACCCAGGACCACCGGGACAAGGGGGGATTGGGTGATGAGGAACTGGATTCTCTCGACGTGGTTCCCAGCGATGGTCAGCACGACTGGGCCGGTGCGTTGAGAGATGTCGGCCAGGCGGTGTTGGTCCAACGAGAAGATCTCCAAGGGCCTCACCAGGTCCTCAAGTGGAATGTTGGCTCGGGTAGCGAACTCGAAGTCGAGGAAATTCTCGTCAGCCCCAGAGTCGATGAGGGCCTCCACCGTGGCACGTTGGTCCCCCCAGGCCAGGGTGACGCTCATCAGATGGTCAGGTGGTGCGCGGCGCTGGGAATGGGAAAAACGGCTCACCAGGATCTCCCGGGGTCTCGGCGAGCCTGATCTTTTGGCCGGGTGGGGCAGTCGGCGATTCGGTGTCCCACACCTCCGCAGTAGAGGCAGAGACCGGACCTGAGCCTTGCCTCACGCTCCGCCTGGCTCAGATGAGAGCGTCCCAGCTGCATGGGTTCCTCCTCGCGAACCGAACGGGGAGGCCTGCTACCACCAGTAGTGTTGAGGACAGGGCGTCCAGGAGTGACGTCATGCGTCCGGGGAATCCGGGGTACCTCAGGAGGTAACAGTCGGGTCCTCTCGCGCCTTCTCTCCAGGAGGCGTCCGTCGATGCGGATGACGAGGCTAAACAGGTCCTCGAGGGAGTCGGGCAACTCCCGGGTAGCGAGCTGGTCCCGGACTGCGTCACTGAGTCCCCTCAAGAAGGTTAGGCGAAGTGCAGGGTCGTTCCATCCACTCTCCACCGCCGCCAGTCGAAACTCCAGGACATAGTCCGTCACCCTGCCGCTCCCCTGTCGGAAAGTCCCCAACCGGGCTCCGGGGTCCAGACCTCGGGCTGGATGGTGGAACACTCTGCGGAGCTCCGCCACGAAGTCTGGATAGGAGAAAACAAAATCTGCATCCATTGCCCAGGAGGAAGTGACCCACTGGGCAGCATGGCCTGAAAGCAAGTTCGTCATATAAGCCACTTGGGACCCTCGAGCAGTAAAACGGCTTGGTTGATGACGGAAAACCAACTCACATTGCATGATGAATGTGGCACACTCCTCGGGATTGCCGTCGAACAGCCGTGGGACGGAGAGACGGGGTTCCCGAGGTGCGGGATCTGCTGGGGCTGCGGTGAATGCTCCTGAAGGATGTGAAGGAAGTAAAGCATTAACGGTGTCGCTCAGCGAGAATACCGGATTGTTGTCCCGCCAGAGCGGCCATTGACCCCTGAATAGGCAGGACCTGTTCCCTGAGATCCTGCACCGCAGCCGCAGCCCTCTCTAGTTGGAGACTGTGATCCCTGGTCAACTCGACTTGATTAGCAAGTGCGGTTCTGACCCTCTCTGTGTCGGCTGGGGTCGTCATTTTGGTTGGATCGTAATGTTATGGTTTGACACCGACCCCAAACGCAACGACACAAGAGAGTAGGATTCAGAGTTGCCAAAAACAGGGGCTTGTTTATTGAGACTAATTAAACAGCATAGAATAGGAAGAGTCTAAACAAGACAGGAATTCAAGCAAGGATGAAAATGTTCTGCTGCTCTGCAGCTTCTCCCGAGGTGGTAGTAGGGGGTAGCAGATGCTGACATCAGAGCCGCTCTGCAGACTTCTCTCGGCAGAATCTCAGAGGTGATGCGGGACCGAGAGAGAGAGAGAGGGAGGGAGTCAACACAGGGTGCAGGTAGAACAAGCAGGAGAACAGGAGAGGTGACTTGTACCCAAAAACAAAAGTTATCCAAGTGAACTAATCTTCGTGTAAACACACACAGTGAGCAATGTTCCAAAACACAATCCCAAGTGAAAAATATCTTCGGTGCAAAAATAGACACTGAGAGCGAAGTCCAAAATACAATCCAATGTGATAATATCTTCGGTGTGATAAACACACAGTGGGAGATGTTAGGTCAAAATATTATCCCAGTGAAACAATCAAAAAGGCAACCGCTGGGTGAGTGACCGTCTGATAAAAAGGTGGTAATCTTCAGTGTTATAAAAACACACGAAAACGGAATTTGATCAAAGACAGTCATAAAAAACTCACCCAGGCGTTGTGCGTAAAGAGCGCTGGAACAGCAGCGGAGCGAGCGCGTCGCCACGGGAAAAAGGTGTCCAAGAGGAAGGCTTCTTGGATATCCTGGAGGTAAAGCACAGGGAACAACAGCAGCAGCAGGAACGGCGAATGCAAACAGAAAAATATCAAAACGATCCAACAAAACTTGAGTGGGGAAACAGGGTATAAATAATACGGGATTGATTGATTGACAAGCAGTGACAGCTGGGGGATGTGATTGAAAAGCGTGTGGACGGGAGAGAACCAATCAACGACGTCTCTGGGAAGAAGCGTGTGAATGGAGGAATGAAATGATTAACAGAAACAAATGGAAAACAGAGCGAGGTGGTTTAAAGGAACAGAGCGAGTAAGTGAGCAAGGACAGAAACCTCACAGTTATGTTATGTTAAGATTGTTATGTTCTGTATTTATTATTTTTGTTATTTCTATTGTCATTATTGTTGTTATTATTATTGTTATGGTATTGTGAGGTCTTGTTTATTATTATTATTACTGTATTGTGTTTGTCTTGTTTTGTGTATAAAAAGAAAAAAGAAATAAAAATATTTGATCTATAAAATGTAATGTTGCTGATATGCTTCTTTTTTATCCGTTGTTTTAAATGTTTTTTTCTTTTACTTGTAGCACTTTGAGATGCCAAATGTAAATCTGTTAATAAAATGTTCATTCAATCAATCACCTGCGCTGTGATTGATTGAATGAAAACTTTATTTAACAGATTGCAGAATGGGTACAATACAGTACGGCTCAATACACACAATTGTTAAGGGGATGCAGACCAGAGAAAGACTTTCGTCTTGTTTACATCAGGGTCCCCCATTTTCAATTCATAATGAATTTTAAGTAAGGGTGCAACTTGCTCCGTGCAATCCATTCTTTGTGGATCTAGCCCACAGTGTTAAGTGTGGGGTCGCCAAGAAAAATCCTAAATAAAATGGGGTTGTGGTATAAAAAAGTTTTGAGAACCCCTGTTATACAGTATAGTAATACAGTATAGCTGTATCACTGTACACCTCATCCCACAAAACTCATTCACGCCTTTGTCTCCTCAAGGCTTGACTACTGCAATGCACTGCTCATCCCTATAGCAAGAGCATCCAGAAGCTCCAGTACATCCAGAACTGTGCAGCTAGGATCCTGATGAGAGTGTGGAAATATGAACACATCACACCGGTACTCCGTTCCCTACACTGGATCCCTGTCTCCTTCAGGTTTGAATACATGGTCTCCCTCCTCACCCATCAGTGCATCCACACCACACCACAGCAACGCCCCCTCCTATCTAAAGGAACTCATCGCTCCCCCGACCTCCACCCGCTCCCTCCGCTCTGGATACTCAAACACACTCAAACCCTTACACAGGACACACCTCCGCACCGTGGGGGAGACCGGGCCTTCTGCTCAGCTGCTCCTCGGCTGTGGAATGCCACAGTCCGTTGAGGCTTTCAAAAGGGGATGTATTTTTAACAAGGCATTTGCCTAAATGATGATGTCTTGTGTGTTTTTAATTATTTTATATTTTGATTTTGATCTGTATGTTTCTTTCATTTCATTGGTTGTTTTATTCATTTTCATTTGTTTTATCTTTATCTCTTTTCATGTAGCACCTTGAGATTGTTACAAATATAAAGTGCGTTACAAATAGAATTTATTATTATTATTATTATTATATTAATACTACAACACTGTGCTGTACATACATCTGATTAGCAGTCATTTATATATTTTGCACCCAGTTTAATCACCTGTACATTGTATATTACTATTGTACTTTACTGTTACATTTGCACTCTGGTTGGATGCCAAACCTCTTTTTGTCGTACTGTACCTGTGCTGTATAATGGAAATACATTTTAATCTAATCTAATCTAATCTACTACATGGTTTCAACCCTGTTAAGCAACCTCCACAGCTGTCATTGCAAATTACTAAAACTTTACATTACTTTCAGTGTTGTAGCACTCGAGTCCAGGACTCGTGACTCGACTTGGACTTGAGCGCTGATGACTCGGACTTGGACTCGAGCACTGATTGCATTCGGACTCGGAAGGTGCAGACGAGGACTCAGACTTTTTTTTTTTTTTTTTTAATAGGCCCTAGTCATTTGGCATAAGATATTGATGGCTATATTAATACCGTACCATTATTTCATTTTGTGCAAGGGCAGACACATGTGTTCCAGCTTCTGAAGCACATCCAATATTCAGAATGTCAAGAATTTCAGACTGCTCTAAATAGTGTGTGTGTGTGTGTGTGTGTGTGTGTGTGTGTGTGTGTGTGTGTGTGTGTGTGTGTGTGTGTGTGTGTGTGTGTGTGTGTGTGTGTGTGTGTGTGTGTGTGTGTGTGTGTGTGTGTGTGTGTGTGTGTGTGTGTGTGTGTGTGTGTGTGTGTGTGTGTGTGTGTGCGTGTGCGTGCGTGTGTGTGTTGTGTGTTGTGTGTGTGTGTGTGCGTGTGATACATGAAGTATTAACTACACCATAATAATATTGAGGTTTTGATCCATAGAAAGGTCTGTGCTACACAATTTCAGTTAGATTAGATTTATTGTCCTTTAATTTTGCACTCATGACATTAGTTGCTTGACGTTTAATCAACAGCGAAATACCCCCCACTTCCTCCCAGACACCCATTCCATGAGCCTGTTTGCTTTCCAGGTCTCTCTCTCTCTCTGTATGTGTGTGTCTCTCTCTCTGTCTGTGTGTGTGTGTCTCTCTCTCTCTCTCTCTCTCTCTCTCTCTCTCTCTCTCTCTCTCTCTCTCTCTCTCTCTCTCTCTCTCTCTCTCTCTCTCTCTCTCTCTCTCTCCACAGCTTGGAATGATGGAATCATCCATGATAAATTAACTTTGACTTGAATGAATGCCCATTCTTTCTCTAGAACAATACAGACAGTTTCATTATGCACTATACAACTAACGTTAATAAGTTATAATTAAGATATCAATTGTATAAGATTTCTTTAGGATAACTAAAGACAGGACTTTACTAAAGGTTGACACTCACAGTAATTTCTTCCAGAACAAGCTTAAAATAGCAAAGCATATATGGTTGATCATTTGTCTGTCTATATCGTGTCTGTTTGTCTCTCTCTCTCTCTCTCTCTCTCTCTCTCTCTCTCTCTCTCTCTCTCTCTCTCTCTCTCTCTCTCTCTCTCTCTCTCTCTCTCTCTCTCTCTCTCTCTCTCTCTCTCTCTCTCTCTCTCTCTCTCTCTCTCTCTCACACACCTTTGTAAAACACTCATGAGACCAAAAAAATGCCTTTGAAAACAATATGTAAAGATATATAAGATGGTATATATATATACATATTGTTCACACTATGGTGAGGCATGAGACATGGTGTTTACACATTCAAGTGGTTAGGGCTGGGCGATATAACGATAACGATAATTATCGCGATATATTTTAATAACCGATATCAAGGGGAAAAAATATCGAAAAAAATAATAAATATCGGATTTTGTTTTTGTTTTTGTTAAACCCAGAGACAGTGGACAGACTTGTCTTTCTTGCCTGCATGTTAACAGAATTTGACTATAGGGCGACAATAATGTGGTCAAGAGGCATGGTTTCTATCTTGAGCCTTAACTGGCATTGTTCCTTTTTATTCACATGGAAAGCAGCAGTAACGATAGGTTATGTATATAACCTAGTTATATGAGTACTGGCTAAACGTCCCTCTCTTATGCCATATCAAGATATACCTCATCTCCTGTACCTACTGTACTCCATGAACGAAAACAAAACACCCATACACTTGACCAGGCCCCGCCCCAGTGGCTTACTATAAGACACCGGGCGTGGTCACCACTCACCCTTCCTCGGGAAGAGTTTTCCATCAGAAACCCCCCCCCCCCCCAAGGGACCTCAGGGCCCGCTAAGAGCGGGACACTTAGCCAGTACTCATATAACTAGGTTATATACATAACCTATCGTTATATACTCGTACTGGCATCGCGTCCCGCTCTTATGCCATATCGAGATATGGGGTAGAGCGGACGCGAGGCCCGACAAATGTACCCCCTGAGGACCCATAAGCCCACATCAGGGGGAGGGGAGTCCCGTCACCCCTCCTTCCTAGTGAAGAGGGGGCGGCAGTCAACTCCACCCAAGTGCGAAAAGAGGGAACTAGAACCTCCAAACGCACAGCACAGGCGGGACCACGTGTGACACAACACCTTGCGGTCCACACCCACACATCCCTGCTAACCCACCGAAAGGCGGGAAGCAGGGGAGGTACCAGACCTCAGAACCGCCTGGGAGACAGAATCCCCAGTCATGTCCATGAGGTAAAACCTTACGAAGGGACCCGGGGAGGACCATGAGGCCGCAGCACAGATGTCCTCCACCGAGGCCCCTCCTAACAGGGCGGCAGAGGCCGCCACCCCACGAGTGGAGTGCGCCCTGACGCCCCCAGGGGGGGCCAGCCCAGCCAACGTGTAGCAAAGGGCAATGCCCTCGCACAACCAATGGGACAGGCGCTGTTTCGACAGTGCCCTACCAGTGCGAGAGCCACCGTAACAGACAAAAAGCTGATCTGTAGCCCTGAGTCCTGAACCCCAAAGCCCGGACCGGACATGACAGGTGAAGGCTCGCCTCTAACTCACTAGCATGAGGAGGCGGATGAAACGCCTGAACCACAATATCCCTGGAGCGAAAAGAGCTCCGGATATTTTCTGGCACGAAGACTGGATTAGGCCGCAGAGTGGCACCGCTATCGACACGAATAGACAGGGACTCAGGCCGCACCGAGAGAGCACAGAGCTCACCCACGCGCTTAGCGGAGGTGATGGCCAGCAGGAACGCAGTCTCGAACGACAGCTGTTCCAAAGGCGCTTGCTCAAGAAGCTCAAACGGGGCCTCGGACAACTGACCGAGGACCAATTGAAGATCCCAACTCGGAGACAGAGAACGTTTCACCGGCTTAAGGCGCCGAGCGCCAAGCAGGAAACGCTTCACAAGAGGGTGGCTGAACAACGTACCCCGTCATGACAAGAGGATATAGCCGCAGCATATACCCTCACCGTCGAAGCCGACAGTCTATCAAGGATACACTGAAGGAAGGTAAGGACAGCGTCCAGGGGGCAGGACACCGGGTCCCGGCCCCCCACCTTACACCACTCTTGGAAAAATATGTCATCTACCCGCGTAAACCGCGATAGTGGAGGGAGCATGCGCGTTCCGGATGGTATCAACAACAGAAGGATCCATCCTCTCCAGACTCAGCCTCTCACCAGCCAAACCATCAGCAGCTGGCCCAGCACAGGGAACTGGCACAGAGACCTGTGCGCTTGAGAGAGGGCCCGCAATGACCAAGGAACAGGCCACGACAGGGCTACCGAGAGCTGGATCAGGACCGGGAACCACACAGCTGCGCCCCGGTCCGGCGCAATCAGGATCAAGGTCCTGCGCTCCTCAGCGTACCCGCCCCAACAACTGACCTAACAGATGTATGGGGGAAAAGAATCCCAGGTGGCCACGGCATCGGTCCCAGACCTGCCCGACTATGTCCGGATGTAATCCCCACTCGTCAGGGTGAGGACCGCCCCGCAACATCTCACCTGCACCCACATTCACCCTGCCGGGGATGTGGAGAGCCCTCAGGCTGCGCAGATGGAGAACGGCCATAGCCAGACGCCCACCGCCCGGTGCAGACAGGGGGAGCGTACTCCTTCCTGTCTGTCGACATACGACGCTGACGTCGTATTGTCCGTCCTGATCAAAACACAGTTTGAGGACCAGAAGGACCGCCTTCAATACCAACACATTGAACACAGGAATTCCACCACCTGCCTGGTCTGAGACCTGACGATCCACCTTGACCGCCAAGGACCAGAACGTTGTCAGGGCAGAATACACTTCGTAACCCCTGACGACGCAGAGGCCCCAGTGCGGCCTCCACGCACTTGATGAAGATGCGGGGAGCCAGAGAAAAACCGAACGGCAGCCTCTGGTACTCATACGCTAAACCCTGCAAAGGAAGCGTAGGTAAGCCCTAGGATGGAAGATCGGGGATGCGAATACGCATCCTACAGGTCTATGGAGGAGAACCAGGCCCCCACCTGACAGTGTTCAACAGGTAGGAGACGATCCAAAAAATGCTGAACCTTCCCATGGGCCAGGTCCAGCATGGGTCTGACACCCCCCCCCCCTCCCAAGTTCTCGGGCACCAGAGAATACCGGGAGGAAAACGCCACGACGATGGCTTGCTTCGTCCACAGAGATTGGATCTCGTTGACCAGAGCTGTCACTGCTGGTGACCCTGACAATAGGGTCTGTACCAAACCTGAAAACGGGTGGGGTTGTGTAAATACAAGTCCCCGCCTCAGCATTCTCTCCATCCACTTCGACATATGGCACTGCTGAAGCCATATGTGATGATACTCCCAGAGCGCACCCGCCGCCATACGGCGCTGGTCCGCAAGGAACTGTAGATAGTCGGCCCGGTCCCTCCCGCTGTGCGTAGCCAACTCTGAACCCGCCAACCGTGCGGGCAGGGCATTCCGTGGAATCGGGACAACGGTCCCTGATACAACCCACGAGGCAATCGCACCCAAGGGGGGACCCCGACAGAAAGTTTGATACGGGGAAGCTGACATCATACCAGGTGACAAAAGCTCCCCCACTGAACACCCTTCCAGAACATACTGAGGAGTTATTCTGCAGCTAGACATGCAAGGTGTGAGGCCCCCATGGGTTCCTACACACCGTAGCCCTGCAGTGATATTACTACCACCCAAATCACACGCGTCTGCGAGACCACTGCCAATCTTTCAGGAGTGGGAGGCACCAACGTGATACCCGGCCTGGCGAAGCCGAGGGCGGGGAAGCCCGCACTGTGTGCCTCAAAAAAAGGTCTCGAGCCCCCCTGCTGACAACACTTGTAGTTGACAGACGTAACACCAGGCTCAACCAAACACAGCTTATGGTGTGGGAGCCACTTGACAGCACAACATTCCCACGGACAGACCCAGGCTCAGCCATCAACTGGGTGTCAGCCCCTGTCCCCATGAGAAGCGAAACGTGGGGCCGCATGCGCTTCAACGAAGGCTCGCGGCCCGCAGCCAAAGGAAACAAATCAGAGCCCCTTTTCCGCCTGTGTTGGGGGAGGGAGTGATCGGAGAGCGGGCTGCTCGCGGCAGGACGGCGACGGTTTCTCAGGCCGCGCTCATCCAATATGGCCGATCCCTCGGCCGCCAAGGCTGTCGGCCTTGTGGACTGTTGACTCAACGCCCAGGGTACCTGACGAGGCCATGCTCTTACCTCTGGCTGCGCGGCGTGAGGCGGTGTGGGGCCTAGGACAAATACCGCCTGCGCTCCAGCGGAAGACCAAAGATCCTCTGCGGAGAGGGGAGCCCTGATGAGGGAAAAATTCTTTTTAACTTCTCACCCCCTCAAAGGGAGACTAATCCAACCAAGATGTCTGTAAACAAGCGTTGACAGCATCCTAGCCCTCCCTGCGGTTATAGCTTGCGGCTAGGTCAAAGCTAATAACGTCAAAAACCCCCGATGTTTCGACGTCGGCTGGCCCTCATGGCCCCGCCACCAGACACCATTTTTGACAGAAAAAACAGCAATTCGAACAAAGTCACTAATCGCTGCTAATTCTATACCGTGGCGGTATAGGCTTTAACAGCCCACCAGCCACCCGCCGGGCCGACTCACCTCATGGTGTCGGCCGGGCGGGGCACACAACATGCCAGAGGCAAAGGACTGATGCCACCTGCTTCATAAACATGGAGCACCAGTGGTGGTTGCAACCAGCAACCTCCACTGTGGTGTGCACCCATGAAGGGATTAATGAATAAATGAACTAAAAACACCACCAATACACTGTAGAATGGGCTAGCCCATACACACAACGTTAAGGGGATGCGGACCAGAGAAACCAGTCCTGCATACCATTCATAATATTCACAAAAAAGCACACCAGCCCTAGACCTCAGCCCATTCACCCATGAAAAAGGTAAACAAAAGCCCCCGCAATACTCCCAACAGTAGACACCGATTGACCGTCAGCATGAATGGTTAAGAGGAGGGAAGACTTTTCGAAAAACATCCCTCAGCGGGGAATCGAAAACAGAAACAGTACCCAGCATATAGCATAGCGTTAGCCGCGCGCTCCAGGATAGCCTGGAAAACGTCCAACTCAGAGGGACGTTTACCCAGACATCCTGCCCCTTGCGCCGATACACAACTCGGTTGTCTAACAGAACAACAAGCAGCATTACTAACACCAGCGTTAATGCCTAGCGGCGCAGATCCTACCTGAGTGTGAGTTAGCTCGATAGCTACACATCACACGTCGTCCCTCTGTCTGCTGTCAACAAGACGAGGAAACCCCAGTACAGACCCGAAGCGGCGATGCATCGAAATGCATCCAGCTGCAGGACCGCAGAACCCATACGAGCGCCGTTGGAACATGCTGAGAAGATTCCAGGGGCTGGCAAATCTCCGGCATTGTTCAAATTCTCTCTGCAGATCATAAACGCTAGTTACACAGTGTGCAAAGCATCCGCCATGATGGAAAACGAAAAAGAGGAAGGGTGAGTGGTGACCACGCCCGGTGTCTTATAGTAAGCCACTGGGGCGGGGCCTGGTCAAGTGTATGGGTGTTTTGGTTTCGTTCATGGAGTACAGTAGGTACAGGAGATGAGGTATATCTCGATATGGCATAAGAGCGGGACGCGATGCCAGTACGAGTATATAACATACAGGTCTCCTCTCTCTGAGAGGCATGGGGGGAGAGAACGAAGTGGGAGTATACCTGGGTGGTGTACCTGGGTGGCTCCGCCTAGAGCGCCCTCTAGTGGGAACAGATATATATGCAACTAGACAGTCACTGGTGGAGACAGTTATATATGCAGGTAAACAGTTACTAGTGTAAACAGCCATAATTGTGTACAGTTAGACAGTTACTAACAATCCTACACAGAACCTCTGATCTCAACACTCCCACTTAGGTTTGCATTAGCATACTGGCTGACTTCTTGGAAAAACATTTAACAAAGGAAATAATATAATCCCAAAAACATCCATAGGGTATGACAGTCAATATCTTCACATTAAACATGACCTTTGCAAATCCCTTCAATTTTAATTTGAAACAGGCTCCCTCATAGTATCTATTACTCTGTCGTCCATTGGACAGTAAACCGGTGTCATTCTTTCTTATCTGATGACATACCTGATGAGATGATATTATTTATAATGACATGTTTACATCTATATTGACACATTGGGTTCCTAGTAATCACAATGGTCCCCTGGTTGTCCTCATAAACAACAGTCCCCATATATACACAATGTTCATCATTTTAAACGGTTTTGACAGAACGCCCATTCTTCAAAAACACCATATTCGGTATAGAGGATACATTTCAATTACCTACTGCATTTTTTAGCAATACATTCATAACCTTATCTTCATCACTTCGAGCAGTTGCTCTAGATAAACACATTTTGCATTGTCATAGCTAGAAACATATACTCAGCTTCACAGGCTGATAGTATCACTGTAGGCTCTAAGCCCTTAAACCTTTGTTGTCTTTTCTGAAACACCGCTGTCCGTCTGCAGCACCTCTGGGATAACGAAAAACATATTTTTGACGTAGTTCAATGATTCTCTGTGGGGTCAACAAAAATACTATGACACTCTTACTCACTACAGAACATAGGTCAGGGCGAGTACAGGTTGCCCAACAGAATGAAGCTACCCACAGTTTATCTATACATTTCTTACTTCAGTCAAAAACATCTCAGGACCTTTTCCCACATATCTCTTCTGGGATATTTTTACACAGTTGGCAGACTGTTCGAAGTCCATACCTATAAAATGGTTTAACCTGCCTAGGTCTTTCTTTTGTGGTCTGGAGCGATGATCAAATCCTCCACTTCTGTATTTTAAACATAGATCCTCTTTTGTATTTAAACATTGAATCACCTCTGTACTTTAACATTGTAAACCACCCACCTCTGTACTTAAACATGGGGTTAAACATAAGATCCATTTCAGTATTTTAAACCTGGTAACTCATCCACCTCTGTACTTAAACATGGGACCAAACATTTCTTCAGCATTTAATAAATGTTCTATGAACCATACTTTGTATTTACCGTGGTCTTCAATACCCTGCTGGATTGAATACAACCATTTTCCTCCCACTGTATGTCTGCCCTCTTCGGGGGACAATGTGGCATCCTTAAAGGTCGGGTTTACCCCACTGACTACCCTGTAGTAGTACTCAACGGAGGTAGGTGTATTGTCCTCCTCGTCACTCCCTTTCCTGGCATAGTCTGGCAGATATTCTGGGGGTTTGTGTTCCCTTGTGGGATACCTCCCACTGCTTGGGGCACTTGACGTCACCCTCAGGTGCTCCTCGTCATCGCCCTCTGGGGGTTGCTGACTGTCTGTCTGCACAACTGTACTAAGTAC
The DNA here is from genome assembly GCF_963971535.1 of Notolepis coatsorum. Lineage (NCBI taxonomy): Eukaryota > Metazoa > Chordata > Actinopteri > Aulopiformes > Paralepididae > Notolepis > Notolepis coatsorum. The sequence goes on along the minus strand of NC_140168.1, from coordinate 14,736,586 downwards.
ACTGGGGTGATGTGTTTCTGTTTCTACACACCTTACTCTGGAGTCCAGCTCTGGCTCCTCTGTCTGTGTCTCGCTCTCACAGGTTGTCTTTGTGACAAACTTGACTAGCATGTGTTTCTGCACTCTCCCGTTACCGGGGTGATAAACTAGGAAAGCAGGACTTCCTCTGTCGTGTCCTACAAAAAATCCTTTTACATCCTTGGACTTGAGTTTTCCCCTGTCCTGCAGGTACGCATAACACACTGATCCAAATCGGTGCATTCTGGCTAGATTACACTTCTTTCCTGTCAGTGCTGTATATGGGATGGTGCCCGAGTGCTTATTAAAGCACCTGTTTCTGGTGTAAGCGGCTTCTTGCACCGCATAATGCCACAGGCTCTTTGGTAAGTTACTATCTGATAGCTTACACCTAGCCATTTCGAAAAGGGTGTGCCATTCCCTCTCTGCCACCCCGCTCTGGTGTGTGGGATATGGACGTGACGTCTCGTGTCTTATCTTATACCTTCCCAACAGTGATTGGAACTCTCTGTTTGTGAACTCGGTTTCGTGGTCGGATCTCAGACATCTTACTGTACCATAAGGGGCTACGTCTGCCAGGAATTTCTCTGTGGCCTGGAGTGTGTCACTCTTTTCTTTGAGGAAGTAAACAAACACTGCCCCTGTACACACGTCTGTAAAATACTGTACATACCTAAAACCTCCTATGGACTCGTTGCTTACTGGGCCTGCTAGGTCCATGTCAACTAGTGCAATTGGTACCCTTACTCTATCTGTGGGATTTCTGTATCTCGGTTGCGTAAACTTCCCCGTTTTGCACATTGCACAATTTTTGTCAGGTCTACGCTTTTCCCCTTCAATGTGCATGCCCTCTGACACTATTTGCAATTTCAATAAATCCTCGTAATTACAATGACCCATAATCTCGTGCCATGACTGAATATCGTGACTGGCCGTCCTGCTATACACATCATTATTATCACACTGGTCGTTGTTATTACACTCCGTTTTCAGATAATATATTCTCTGGTACATCTTTATGTCAAACCGGGTACCGTCAGGTTCTACAAGAACATTTTTACCTTTATCGAAGAATACCTTGGCGCCGCTTGCAGTAGCAGCTATTACAGAGAATAGTCCTTGTGGGAACGATGGTACGTATAGAGCGTTCTTTAGCGTCACCATACGCCGGCGCCCCTTGCTGTCCGTGAGGCATACCTGTGCGTCTCCCCTCTCTTGTGCCAATCCGTAGATGCGTCTACCGTCCGCCAGCTCCATGCAGTGCCTCTCCGGGTGGAAAGTGTCGTCAAAGTTCTTGAACCGACCCCTGTCATTGATGACATGGGACGACGCGCCCGTGTCCACGATCAGTGCCCTTCTCTAGGCCCGCTGCAGCTGGGCCGGTCCGGCAATGCCCGCCGTCCTCGCTCCAAAAACGCAGTCTTCTTGTCCCGTTATTCTCCGGGCATCGTCTGGACTCGCCTCACGTCGATCGTCGCCGCCATCGATTTTCCGGGCGTCGTCTCGATTCATCTCACGTCGATCGTCGCCGTCATCGTGTCCGCTGTCGTCACCCCGTCCACAGTCGTTATCTTGTCCGTAGTCGCCATTTTGTCCGTGGCCTCCGTCTCGTTCATGGCCGCGTATCGCACACTCTGGTTGTGTTTCTTCATGCACGTTCTGTCTGTGTGCCCCGTGGATTTGCAGAAGCTACACCAGACAGTCTTTGTGCATTCGCTTCTCCGATGGCCTTTATCTCTGCGTCGCCAACACGCCAGTTCCGTCGTGGTCCTGGTTCTCTCCCTTGGCGTCGCTCGGCTGGGTGGGTGTCTTCCGAGGCCTCGAAGTTCCTTAACTTAGCTTTGAACTGTCCCAACGTCATGTCCGTTGAACCGTGTGTTACCAGGAGTGTGAACGGTTTGTACAGCTCCGGTAGTCCTCTCATTATCATCGCCATCATTAGCCCATCGCTTGGTGCTTCTCCGGCACTCCTCAATGGCGTCGTGATCTGCTCCGCTCTGTTGACGTATTCGGTCACGGTCTCGGTGGTCCCCTTCCTCAGGCCCGTTAGTGCTGTGTAGAGGGCCACGACTCTGGGTCTTCCTCGCCCGATGAAATGCTCTCTCAATACCGCCAGGCTTTCTCTGCCTCTGTCTTTAGTGTCGCGGAATATCAGCCCCAGGCTGGTGTCGTCGAGCATCTGCGCTAACTCGCAGTACGCGCTTGCGTTCCGCTGGTCGTCCAGGGCTTGCTCTTCCGCTGTCAGTTCTCCGGTGGGGGCCGCCAGGATCGTCTCCTTCAGCCCCGCCCGTGCTCATAGTTCTCCGCTTTTCCATTGAATGTCGGCCATTTGTCTCTTCTCTTGTTTTCCATCCTCTTCGTTAATGGTATGCTTAGCTTTTGCTCTTGTTGGCCTAGCGTCTAGCCACGCGGTGCTCCTGGCGCTATCCTAGCCTATACTTCAAGCAATAAATACACCTAAACCTGGAATCACGTCTGGACATCCATCTGTGTGTGTTGCTGCGTCTACTGCGTAGGATCACTCCCATACCCTACCTGTGGAGTAACGTGCAAGGTAAAACAGGACATTGGAACATGGAAATTTGCCGTTACACATGTATTAACTCTAGAATTGCCACAGTTATCTACAATAGCAACGATAAAGAAGTGCCAACCACATATTATTATAATAATTCATCCAGTTTTCTTTTAAGTGTTTTGGTTAATCAGAGTGTTTACCAATCGTATATTATCGTTTTTTTTTGTTCCAAGTGTTATTTTTTATTACATCACTAACAAAATAATAAAAGAAAAAAGACTAATTTAATCAGATTAATCACTTTATTCAAATTGAGGATTTAGTTTGAGGATATAAAAAATGTAAAAAAATAAAAAATGTATAAAAAAAAATGCCGTTCGAAAAACCCTGACGAAGTGTGAATCACTTTATTCAAATTGAGGATTTAGTTTGAGGATAAAAAAATAAAAATACAAATATTTATAAAATTATTTAATTTTCTTTTTTTTTTTTTTATTAAAAACAAAGGTTCGAACGTCCGTTCGAAGAACCCTGACGAAGTTTGAATCCCAAAAACAGGCTTCGGGGACAGCCTTACCAAACATTATATTATTCAAATGAACCTCAAACATGTTCCGTTGTGATGTCACAGTATGATGTCATAATAGCACATTCTAGAACATTTGTGATGTCACAGTATGATGTCATAATCAAACATTCTAGAACATTTGTGTATCTATTCAACAATTCTATCAGAAGATCTCATTGTGCATCTTGAAACAGTACTTAACAGTACTGAACAGATAGACTAAACAACATAGATTGAAGCCTGCATTTCTCAACCAAGGTGCCTTGCCTACCGGTTTGCTGTGGAAAGGTGAGTGTCCACAACGGCTAGCTAGCTGTTCTACTTGAATACTGAATGTTAATATTGAATCAGACAATATTGAATACTGAATGTTAATTCAGATTGACAGTTGACATCATTTGACAGTTGACAGGGGGCTGGAAAGTTGATTTAAAGAGGACATGCATTATAAATGCCTTTTTTCTGTGTTTAGCATGGTTTTATAGTAATACAGGTTAGTATCAATGGGTCTGTGTCTCTAATTACCATATTGACTCATCAGTCTAGTCTCGAGTTCACGAGATCTTCCCTCACTCAACTAAACTGTTCTGATTTGACGGTTTCTGTGACGTCGACATAGCATTGATCTGCAGTAACGCCCCCTCTATGGTTGTAGTGCAGTGTAACCCGACACTTCCTCAAACGGGTTTTCACAGGCAGAGAACGAGCGAGAGGGAGAGAGAGAGAGAGAGAGCGAGAGAGAGAGAGAGAGAGAGAGAGAGAGAGAGAGAGAGAGAGAGAGAGAGAGAGAGAGGGACGGCGGGAGGGACTGCAAAAGTGTGTGTAATGTGTGTGCGCCATCTCTCCCTCGTCGGGGACACACACATACACAAACTTGACTGCGTGTGTGTCAGGGACGTAGGCATAGTTAGTATAGTATAGTATAATCCAACTATGTGTAAGAAACTAACATATTCCAGTTAACGGTATATTTTTTTAATGATTCGTTACGGCGAAATCAATACTTCCATTTGTATAAATTACGTTAACTCGAGGATAGTATTCCTGCCTGCGGGACCAATATTATTCTATGACAGCCCCGCCCCCATTCACTAACCAACCAATCAATGCTACGCAACATCAACGCAACGGTTCAGATTAGATTTGGGTGAAAGGTACGCAACATGCTCGCAACACCCTCTGCAACATCTGCAACCATGTTGCGTTGAAGTCGCGCTGATGTTGTGTTGCAGTTGCGTTGCAGTTGCTGTAGCATGTAGAGGCCTTAACCCGACACTTCCGGGCAGAGAACTAGCGAGGAGAGGGAGAGAGAGAGAGAGAGAGAGAGAGAGAGAGAGAGAGAGAGAGAGAGAGAGAGAGAGAGAGAGAGAGAGAGAGAGAGAGAGAGAGAGAGAGACGGCGGGAGGGACTGCAGAAGTGTGTGTAATCACTCAACCTTGATGACTTGGACTCGGACTATAGGGTAATGGGGACTGGACTCTGACTGGACTCTGGCTCTTCTTTGGTGACTCGGACTTGGACTCGGACTCGAGACTCGACTCAGACTTGAGATTTAGTGACTCGACTGATTACTTTCATAGACAAGTTATAATTAGTGCTGTCAAGCGATTAAAAAAATGTATCTAATTAATTACAGGATTTGTAATTAATTAATCTAATTAATCGCATTTTAATCACATAACCATATTATACCTGATATTCTATATTCTATAATCATATTTCAAATGGCATGTGTCCGGATGGCAGAATTCAGTACTGTATCTACAAAACCTTCTGTTTAATCATCTTCCCTTTATTAATTTGCTTAGATTTTTCAGGTCTGGTCAATTTGAGCATGGTGTTATTCAGTCAAAGATGAACAAAATTTAATTGATATTCTCATTTGGTTCATTAAAATTTTCTCAAGCCTAGTAACAGACACAGTATTTCTGACACTGGGAATACATTCCCTGAGATCCATAGATGTCCCTAGAATCAGATACCAAGAACATGCAAATGGTCCATATTAAAAAAAAAGTCTGTAAATGTGTATTCTACGTTCTTATGGAATGAATGAGATTCAAAAATATTGTTTAATAAATGTTTTGTTAATTTTCATAGCGCGATCATTTGCTGTGTAATTAATTAATCTAATTAACGCGATAAACTGACAGCCCTAATTATAAGTATTTGCATGATTATCATAAATGCGGTCCAGTTAAAATCCCTAACTCAGGGGTTCTCCACAACCCCATTTTATTTAGGATTTTCTTTTGGCGACTCCACACTTAACACTTTGAGCGCCACGTCACGGCTTTTCTCGGGTTTGCGATAGTTACGTTGAAAGCCACGTCGCGGCTTTTCTCTGAATTTTTTTTATTTATTTTTTTTAGCGATCTGAAATCATATTGCATCACGCGAGCCTACCCTAGCCTACCCAGGGGGCGCCGGCGATCAGATGTGAAAAAAGCGCCCCCTATCGTCTCCCAGATGGTAAATCACCCTTTTGGAATGGACTCAATGAAAATGGATGGGGGAAAAAAATATTCCAGTCCACATTTTCCAGTCCACTGATGCAGCCGGAGTTACCAGAGTTCATTCTGGATCCTCTGAGCCGCGGCAAGCATCGGTTATACTGTACACACGTTGGATCAATATACTTATCAATATACTTATCGTTTTTCTCAAATGGTGATCAGGAATTGGAATATACCATTTGGATACCATCTGATGTCAGGTAAGGAATCTATGTTATCAGTGTTAGGATAATCAGACTCGTTTTCGAGGAGATATAAGCTTTTTTGTGATATGTGCTCTATCTGTTTCACTGTAAAATCCATGAGGAAATGAAAGCAGCTATTATCAGCGCGCGGCTCTAATGTGCGTGCGTGCACGTATACTATTGATCATCTAGCGTTTATTTGAAAACGATTCATAAATAGGCTGACAAATATCAACGTTCTGGAATATTCCAGTAAAAGGCGATTATCACAGAATGGGCTGTTTTTCACCTGAAAACGGGTGCTTTTCAAAATGCTCTCAAACGGAAATGAAGCGATAAAAAACCAATCTGCCTTGACAACACTGACTGGAAAATGATTCTTTGATAAGCGACGGGCAGATTAGACACATAGCCATAATTTAAAACATAGATTAGGCGATATTAACGTTAACATTGGGAGTGGACCGTGGCATTCAAGGGGGTAAAAAGGAAAACACGCCGTGGCGTGTAATTTCTAAGTGGTTTGATTAAGGAATCAAAAATAAAACACACGTTGTTGAACTTGATCATGCATATTTATTAGAACATTTAATTAGAGCACTATGTTATCAATACACATTTATTAAACGAGGCATATTTACTTGCCAATGCGCGACCCCACTGTCGTGACCCGTGGTTTGAGAACCGCTGCCCTAACTCATACAGAGCCTGGCTGGGTGGGAGCAGAATAAATCGTAGCTGGTGCAGTACCTGAGCTAGCCACTGGGGGCCTCTCAGCTGTGTGAGAGGCCCCCAGTGGCTAGTTCAGGTACTGCACCAGCTACGATTTGAGAAGTCTAACCGAGAGCAGCCCTTGCCCCATGTATGTAGTCACAGTGTATGGCGACAGAGAGGTAGCTGGCTTCATCCCTGACACAGATGGGAAGGTGTATTTCTGTTGTGAACTGGCACCTGGAGTGTGGCTGGTACCACATCTAGTATCCACCATGTCTGCCATCTTGCCCCTGAGGCCCCCCCCCTCCATCAACCCATACTGCTTCTGCGCTGTGAACAAACCTGCTCTCTGACCTCTCTGAAGAGGGCTATATATGTACGTCTTGGGAAGGACATAGGCTATGGAAAAGACTATTTATGGAAACATTGTAACCCTTTCACTACCACACTACCAAGTGGTTGACCCTTTCACTACAACAATACAGAAGGTCAACCCTTTCACTGACACAGGACAAAGGGTTAACCCTTTCCCTGCAACAATACAGAAGGTCAACCCTTTCACTGCCACACGACAAAGGGTTAACCCTTTTCACAACCACACGACAGAAGGTTAACCCTTTCACTACCACACGACAGAAGGTTAACCCTTTCACTACTACACTACATACGGTTAACCGTCTGTCGTGTGGT
>NC_140168.1:14686877-14724377 GCF_963971535.1 Notolepis coatsorum | reverse complement strand
ACCATGCCGCAGTATTTGCCTGCGTCCACCTCTTGTTTGATGTGGTCATTCAAATAGAGAAGGCATGTGTCAGTGGAGTGGGATGTTCTGAAGCCAGATTGGAATTCGTAGATTAGATTTTTTTCCGCTAGGTACTTTTCGACCTGTTCGTAGACTATTTTTTCCATGACTTTCGAGATGGAGGTGAGAATAGAAACAGGGCGGTAGTTGCCTGGGTCTAATTTGCTGCCCTTTTTGTGCAGAGGGGTCACCCTCGCAATTTTGAAGTCCTTGGGGACGTGTCCCTGTTTTATGGAGAGGTTTATTATGTGTGTGATGATTGGGGTGATGGCGGCTGCTGAGTCTCTGAGGAATTTGGAGGGGATGTTGTCATGGCCAGTGGCCTTGTTAGGTTGGAGGGCGCTCAGTTTATTGAGTACCTCATCTGTTGTTACCATTTCCAGCTTGAAGTCGTCCTTGCGGACCCCTAGGTTTTTGTAGTAAGCTACTATGTGTTCTACCCCATAAAGCCCTGAGTGGGAGGGTAGTTTGTTTACCAGTGTTGTGGCTATGTTTGTGAAGAAAATGTTTAAGTAATTGGCTACATCCAGCTTGTCTGTGATGAGCGTGTTGTCCGTTTTTATGTTTATGTTTGAGAATCTGGTTTTAAGTTTTTTACTGCATCCTAGTTGATTATTGAGTAATTTCCAAAGTTCACGTGGTTTGTTTTTGTTTTCCTCAGTTTTGTCATTGATGAAATTCTTTTTTGCAGTTTTGATCATGGAGTTTACGTCGTTTCTTAGTCTGTTTCTTTCTAGTTTGAGTCCCCTTAACAATTGTATGTATTGAGCCGTACTGTATTGTACCCATTCTGCAATCTGTTAAATAAAATGTTCAATCAATCAATCAATCAATCAATCAATCAATCAATCAATCAATCAATCAAACCCTGCGCCAGTCAGTGGGGAGGAGGGGAGGGGAGTCGTGTTGTTATGGAAACAGGAGTTTGTTTGCTCTCATGTTGCATGCTCCTAGGTCCTAGCCCATACTGGAAGTTGCATAATGCTACGTTAACATAACGTTCACTGTTTTGGCCAGCATACTACTAGCCAAATTATCTTTTTATTGGATGACGAATTTTAAATGTTTTTGTTTCCAGTTCTTGTGAAACCGAACGTAATTGTTTTCACCCCGGGCTGTCTCTGCTCAGCAGTCTACACTCCGCTGTCTCCACCATGAGCAGGTGAGCAACACACACACACCACCACAGCTAGATAACGTCACCGCTAGCTCTAAAGTGTTGTGCAACTTAGTTATTAATTAAGTCACCATCAAAAAGAATTTTAATGGAAAACGTTTAGACCACCGCAACACTTCCGGTATTTTGAAAGGGGGGGAGCCTGAATGAATGTTGACTAGAGACAATTGATAGTAGAGCTACTATGAATTGAAAATGGGGGACCCTGATGTAAACAAGACGAAAGTCTTTCTCTGGTCTGCATCCCCTTAACAATTGTGTGTATTGAGCTGTACTGTATTGTACCCATTCTGCAATCTGTTAATAAAGTGTTCATTCATTCATTCATTTTCATTCATAAACACTTACGTCAAGGCTCTAATCAACATTAATTAATTTGATCCCCCCCCCCCCTCACAAGCTCCATGTAACGTTGAAGTGGGTAGTTGTCTATCCATGCGATTGATTGATTGATTGATTGATTGATTGATTGATTGATTGATTGATTGATTGATTGATTGATTGAAAACTGTATTAACAGATTGCAGAATGGGTACAATACAGTACGGCTCAATACACACAATTGTTAAAGGGGAACTATCTTATAAATGGCCTTTTTCAGTGTTTAGCATTGTTTCCTAGCTATGTGGACTTATATTAATATGATCTATGTCTCTAATTCTCATATTGGCGCATTCTTCCAATTCTCCTCTCACAATATTCACCCTCACTGAACTGAGTCATCTGAAAATGTGCTGATCTGTGATGTCAGAGAGACACCGCTGCATGATAATGTTCAGGCGAGGCAGTGGTTTACCATTGTGGTTGGAGCCCAGGCTCAAAACGGCTTAAGATCTTGAGGTAGAAAAATGCTGTTTTTGAGGACTTGATTAGAAATACAAAACAATGAATTAAAAAAAAATTAAAAATTACAGAGGTGTTCCATAAACTCACAGGAATTGTGTAAAAGTGCCCAAATAGTGAAATAAATAGTAAAATAGTTCCCCTTTAAGGGGATTGCAGACCAGAGAAAGACTTTCGTCTTGTTTACGTCAGGGTCCCCCATTTTCAATTCATCATGACATTTATGACATACAGATATACAGTACTGTTACATCCAGACATTTATGACATACAAGAGATAATATACAAATATACAGTGCGATGGCGCGCGTGCCAGTTAAAGAAACAATACAGCCCAACTAACATTATTGTTGCCATCTCAACAGGCTTGTTTGTGTCCTAATTTTACAAGGAGATGTAACATGGAAATGGGTTGAATTACTGTGACTGTTGATGTGTCCAGGTTAGAATGTTCGGGGAAATCCTCAAAGGTTTCACAGAAGCAGGTAAATACAGTACTTCAATAGGAAAGACACTCTCCCATTTTACACCCCCCCCCCCATTTTACACCCCCCACCCACCCCTGATAATATTACAAAAGATTATAATGTTGCATTTGCTGGATATTTTGTTCAAAATGTATATGTTTGTGCACCTGGATAGGTGACGGTAGACGTAACCTCTACATTCACTGAGACTGACAAGCCGGGGGCTGAGAGAACACAACACCCTTCAGAATGCGGTGAGCGCGCGGGCAACATGCGTCATTAACTCACGTCTCTCCCGGAGATGGAAGGAGACGGAAAAAAAGATTTGACCTGAGTTTTTTCCAATTGCTATAATTTCATAACCAGTTGTTATTCGAATTGTGTTCTAGAAGTTGAGGGAGCAAAAAAGGTCTTCAGCGACAAACTTCGGTAAGGACAACGACAACAACAATCTGAACTAAATGAAGTTGCTATGGAAACGATGTGCCACGATGTGCACTGATCGCATGTGTTTTTCTTCCCAGGAGGAGGCTTCCTGTCTGCGCAGCGCCACGTTCTGTGAAGGTGGGTGGCCTGGGTTCAGAGAGATCAAATGACCGGGATCTGGATCAAATAATTGGCACATTTTTTTAAACCCGATGCTATTGGTTCCACCTTTTGACCTATATGCGCCACTGCGGTTTATTTCATAACAAATGTTTCCTCCAGCAGGGTTCCGGGTCGACCAAGGTCAAAGTGCTGTGTGCAGGAGGTATGGATGTAGTAATACATGTTTACCTTTGTTACCCTATATCTGCACCCTTGTTTACACTGTTTATGTTTCTCATGTTTATATTCAGATCAAATCTCATTTCCTATATTTACGTATTTTTACTATTACCCTGCCCATACCTGTACCTCCCCCCTCCCCCATGCTCCTATGATGCCCGAATTTCCCCAAGAGGATCAATAGAGGAATATCTTATCTTATTCCATGGCGTTTTAACATTCGCCGAAATGCGCTCGTCAGAGGTCTGTTATTACTCGATAACGGACCTCTGCCGAGCAATAATGACCGCTGTTCGCAATCAAGCCCACTGACACACACTGCAGCAGTGCAATCAGTCCACACACCTGCCGGCGATAATAATAACTTTATTTGGGCTGACAGCCAGGGCCGTAGCCAGGGTTTAGAAATTAGGGAGGTCCATTTATTTTTTTGGCCCAGACCGGCCCACTATAATCGGTCGGACACCACCCACCAGTACACCATCCTTACGGTCCCCTTAAATATGCGTACCTACTGTACTATTCCCCCCCCCCCCCCCCAACCCATTACAAAGCTGGGTAGTAAGTGCCATGGACAAGTGGACCAGTGTACTCACTCACTCTTGGCTGAATCTTGTTTTGGGTGGTGATGTAAAAACACCTGCATCATAGCAGGCTCAGGATGGGCAACGTAGTCTATAGCCTGTTCATCCCTGTCTCTCTCCTCCACAACCTGGCTTGACTAGACATAAGGAGAGAGATGATTACAATTAACTGGTACATTCAGGTCCAGAATTGTTGGAATCCCCTGACAAAGATGTGCAAAAAGCTGTACAATTTAAACAATACCATACTGGTAATGAGAAAATAGTTGTTTATTCAATGAATGCATGGAGCAGTTCCATCTTATTTCATTTGATACTAACTACTCAGTTCATACAGATTTCAAGTATTCAAATATCAATGATGAATATTGCATAAGGTTTACACAGTTAATAGATCACCTTCTTGTTTTATATTCATCTTATATGGCAATTAAATCAATGGTGTGTTTGTTTGGGGAGTTTGACCTATGTGCCTACAACGTGAAGGTGCACGATCAATGGACAGCACAAAAACAATTTGTGTAGGTGGAGACTAGAGCTACCACAGATAGTAATAAGTTATTAAGAGTAAGTAATCCATACCATATATATCCTAATAGTTACCTTATTACCATACTTGGCTGAAAACAAACTTTGCTGCCTGTTGTGAATGTGTTTTTCCCTGTAGGCTAATACATAAGTAGGCATACATTTTTGCAGTTGAGGAAAAATTTGCAGTTGAGTAGGCTATAATGTGCTGTGTTTTTATGTCTTCCATCGAGGACCACCTTGGAAATAAGTGTTAATGCTTGTTAATGAATGCTTTTAGGTGATATCCTCAGGAATACAAATTGGTCAAGATCATTTGTTTTTATGATGTGTTTTTAATTTCCAAATAAATCTAATCAAATAAAAAAGCAGTTTTTGCAGTTGAGCTATAGGTGTTGTATATTATACAGCCTTTTCATGCATCTTTATCAAGGGAACCCTTATCCTAATGATTTAAAAAATAATATTATGATGATACGATATGGACCTAGTAGTTGGGTCATCTGTGGCACTTCGTTTCTCAATGGATTTTTTAAAAAGGTGGGGGAAATTTGTGAGAGACCAAAATCCAAAATGGCTGCCGTGGAAATTAACTTTTTAATGGTTTGACCTACAATGATGCACAATACATGGTACCAGCCCCCTCTCAGTCATGTACCAGCCCCTCTCAGTCATGTACCAGCCAGCCCCTCTCAGTCATGTACCAGCCCTCTCTCAGTCATGTATACCAGCCCCCTCTGTCATCTACCAGCCCCCTCTCAGTCATGTACCACAGCCCCCTCTCAGTCATGTACCAGCCCCCTCTCAGTCATGTACCAGCCCTCTCTCAGTCATGTATACCAGCCCCCTCTGTCATCTACCAGCCCCCTCTCAGTCATGTACCACAGCCAGGCATGCGTTGTTCATGGGACGGGGTAGCACGGTGTGCAAGCTCACTCGCTATTTGCATATCAATAGCGCAGGTCGTCAGGTGTGTTAAATACGTTCTCAGACACATTCACACCTAACATGTTGTGAAGACGTGTTACATTCCATTCGTAGAGGCAATTAGGCACTGTCTTTAGTCTGTGCCCAAGCTTGGGGACATTAAATGCGCATTCGCGGGAGCGCGCGCACGCGCCAGGAGCGCGCGTGCACGTGGTGCGTGTCACCCCAGATGATTTCAATAACGCACCACTGACCACAGCCCCATCTGAGTCATGTACCAGCCCCCTCTCAGTCATGTACCAGCCCCCTCTCAGTCATGTACCAGCCTCCTCTCAGTCATGTACCACAGCCCCATCTCAGTCATGTACCATAGCCCCATCTCAGTCATGTACCAGCCCCCTCTCAGTCATGTACCAGCCTCCTCTCAGTCATGTACCACAGCCCCATCTCAGTCATGTACCATAGCCCCATCTCAGTCATGTACCACAGCCCCCTCTCAGTCATGTATACCAGCCCCCCTCTCAGTCATGTATACCAGCCCCCCTCTCAGTCATGTATACCAGCCCCCTCTCAGTCATGTACCAGCCCTCTCTCAGTCATGTACCAGCCCCCTCTCAGTCATGTACCAGCCAGCCCCCTCTCAGTCATGTACCACAGCCCCCTCTCAGTCATATACCACAGCCCCCTCTCAGTCATGTACCACAGCCCCCTCTCAGTCATGTACCAGCCCCTCTCAGTCATGTACCAGCCCCCTCTCAGTCATGTACCACAGCCCCCTCTCAGTCATGTACCAGCCCCATCTCAGTCATGTACCAGCCCCCCTCTCAGTCATATACCTGCACGACTGGCGGGGGGGGTGCTTAGTAAGAGATGTGATTGGGCCAGCCCAGTGTCAGTCAGTACCAATGGGCCGATGTCTCAGCCTAGTAGTGGGCCGGTCGCTGAAAAAAATAAAAAATAAAAATTATAATTTTTTTTATATAAAAAAAGAAATTATATATATATATATTTTTTTTTAATAGTTACAAATAGTTACCGAGGTCCGGACCTCGGTGACCTCATAGCTGGCTATGGCCATGCTGACAGCGGACGGAGCCACAGAACAACTGTGTCTGCATTTGATCTCGTCTTGTCGATGGTGTAAAATGAATTAGGTATATTGTTAGTAAGTTAGCCATGTAATAAGCGGGATAATGTATAGCTATACTCGGTCATTGTCTCAAAATAATTGACCTTCACTACGTTTAAAACACGTTCTAAACTCTGTGTCGGTCAATTATTTTGCGACAATGACCTCGTAGCTATACATTATCCCTTACTTATTGTATTATCTTATCTTTAGTGCCAACATATAACTTTGTTTCTGAAGCCTATCTGATTCGTCACAAATATTTCCACCAAGCGCCGGCACTGGTGTTTTGGTTGTTGAGATGTTGATAGTAGACAATGTTAGCATTTGTTAGCCCAGCTAGTTGAGGTTGATGGGAGCCCACTAACGGACCCCATTGCTTTCGGATCATTTCTGTCACCTCGTCTTCATGCACGTCTACTATGGTTGTACTTGTTTGAACCCTTTCACTACTACCACACTACCAAAGGGTTAACCCTTTCACGGCGACAATACAGAAGGTTAACCATTTCACTGCCACACTTCTGTAGTGTGGTAGTGAAAGGGTTAATTGATTTGTTATCCTTGCTCTTTGCCTCGTCTTGTTGTCTCTTTGTTATGATTTTATTATATGCTGTGTGATTTTATATGCTTTTTCTTAGCTTTTTCCTGCACGTGCGCTCGACGTGACTGTAAATGAGGGAAACCTCAGTTGCCCTTTCGAGTTTAAATAAAGGTTTGAAATGAAATGAAATTAATTGAAACTATGCTTCTTCTCCAGAACCTTCTAAAGAACCTTCCCCAGAGGAACCCTGTGCCATCACAGCAGAGTCGGTGCGACAGCCTGGAGAACGCGGCGGCCTCGCAGTAGTACCCGTTCAAGACCTTAAGATGACAGACTCAGACTCGCCAGTGGCAGGTATGTTGCATACAGCATACTAGGGCTGACCTCGACTAGTCGAATAGTCGACTAATCGGTCGAAAGGAGCCGCAGTCGACTGACAACCTCTTAGTCAATCAGTAATCATTCTTTCCAAAAGCAAAGAGGCCTAGAAGCGTCGCTAACGCTAATGGCGCGCGTACCAGCGATGCTAACTGCCTAAGAAAACGGGCACAGAGGCACTGAAAGAGGATTTCACACACATCAAGATGTATCCATCAGTGGACCAATTGCATGCTTTTGCAGAGGACAAGAAGCCTTAAGCACCCCCCACAGCCCAAATGGAAGGCCCCCACCTGCGTGCGCTTAGCAGAAACTAAACTGGGTTTGTGTTTTTGGTGGTTTTGTTGGTATCTTAAAAATGTAAACACAAGCGTACCTGGCAGTTACTGCTGAAACCTGACGGCAAAATGATGATGCAGGTTTATTCAATAGGATGAACCCCTTGAGATGAAACATCTCGTTTTCGAGGGGGTCCTAACATACAATACAAACAAGATTCAGAACAAAAGCATTAGGGTAAGATAAGATATTCCTTTATTGATCCCCTTGGGGAAAGTCGGGTGTCATAGCAGCATGGGGGAGGGGGGAGGGGAGGTACAGGTATGGGCAGGGTAATAGTAGAAAGACATAAATACAGTATAGGCAATAAAACTTGATCTGAATATAAAAATATGAGAAAAAATAAACGGTGTAAACAAAGGTGCTGATGCCCTATCGGTTATATTATACGGTACAATAAATGGGAAGGACAAAAGCAAAACAACAATCGACAATTCAAGGGACACTAAAACTAGAACAATCAACATACAAACATCAGAAATATGAGTACATTGGTTAACCGCCACTTGATGACCACAGAGAGGCAGTGAATACAAATATAATAGAGAATAAAGAACATAGAATCAACACTGTATTGTATATAATAATATATATACAGTAGCATATAGCATAATCTGAAATACATGAACAATTTATCTGAAAATAAGAAGACACACCTTATTTAAACGTGAAATGATTTTAAAAGATTGTATGTTTGAAGGTAAGCTATTTCAGTCTGAAGGAGCCTTCTGCTGTCTTTCCAACTGCTTTTTTGACTGCAGGAATGGAGAAGAAGTATTGTGTGTATGATATGACGTGTTTGATTGTATAAAATATGAAGAACTAGTCATATCTGATTGTGAACAGCCATTAAGAATGACTGGTAGCGTTGCTAGCCTTGCTAGCTTTCCAAAATGACTTGTTCTTTATATTTTGCTGTTGGCCCAAGTCTATTTCTTGTAAGCTATTGTATTAGCAAACACTGAAACAGGAAATAAAACATTGGCCCATTTAGAATGTTTATGTAAACGTCCATTGAGTGCTCACAGCCAAATAAGCTTTTCTTGACATTTTAACCGCTAACCACTACTGACATGGTACATTATTGGGGAATTACCAGTCACCAGTCAAATGCTCCTAAACTGTGTCTGTGGCTGGTACTGCTCTACTCTACTAGACACTTTGGCAGGTAAACAGTGGGGCGACAGTGGCTCAGGAGGTAGAGCAGTCGTCTTGCAATCCGGAGGTTCCCGGTTCGATTCCCGCTCCTCCCGGGCAGCGACAGTGGCTCAGGAGGTAGAGCAGTCGTCTTGCAATCCGGAGGTTCCTGGTTCGATTCCCGCTCCTCCCGGGCAGCGTGTCGATGTGTCCTTGAGCAAGACACTTAACCCCTAATTGCTCCCGATGAGCAGGTTGGCACCTTGCATGGTTGCCTCCGCTGTCGGTGTGTGAATGTGTGAGTGAATGGGTAAAATGTGAGTAACAAATTGTAAAGCGCTTTGGATAAAAGCGCTATATAAAAAAAGCTGCCATTTGCCATTTAAACAGCCTGTTTTCCGTTCTAAAGTTCAGTTTGGCTGGTAGAATAATGAAAGTGTCTGTCGTTGGACAGACCTTATGGCCTTGGATGAAACATTTAGTTTCCTGCCCTGATTATTGTTTACTTCAGATGTCAATAAACACTTTGCCTTGGTGCTATGTTGCTGGATATATACGTATATGTGTGAGGGATATGAGTGCACTGGACTAGTAGTGTGTTCTGTCTCACCTCATCTCTACACTGGCGGCACTCTGGAAGAGGGAGATTGGGATCACAATGACAATGACAATGATTATTGTGATAACGGTGAAGATGGGTTTCTTCTTGTCAGGAGGAAAGGCACGTGCACCGCCGCAAATAGAAGCCACCCCGCCTCCTGAGCCACATGTCGAGGAAGAGGATGGCGAGGATGAAGAAGGACGCAGGGCTCCGCTGGAGCTGATGGCTGAGGTAAACGACCTGTCATTGTGAAGGGAAAGGAAGCCTGCGTGTGTGATGGGTGAATAGATAAAAAAAAGAACCCACAGTCTGGTGATCAGAGGGTTCCCGGTTGGATTCCGGCTCCTCTGTGTCGAAGTGTCCTTGAGAAAAGGTGCTGTAAGTGGTATTCTTTGTGTGAAGATAAGTGGTCTACATGTTAATAAAATAATAGCTCTACATTCTGACAGCCATCACTGACATAGAGTGTCTGGTCATTAACTGCTCTGCAGTAAAAAAGGAACATACAATTCCTGGTATACCGTTCCCACTTCATCCAATCAGGAGAGAGAACTCCACACTGGGGGGAAATAGTCTGACAAAAATAAGAAATAAAAACTTGTTTTAACCAAATATGTTCTTTAAACATTTAAACAAGTAAAATATTCTGTCAGCGCAGTAAGCAAATATGGATTGGCAAGAATATTTATTTTGCAGAGTGGAGGGACTGGGAGACCCATTACTGACCAAACACTCTATATCAGTGATGGCTGTCAGAATTATTTAACACTTATTTTAACAAAGAAATACCACTTGCAGCACATTTAACCCCTAAACTCCTCCCGGTGAGCAGGTTGGCACCTTGGCACGGTCGCCTCCGCCATCGGTGTGTGAATGTGAGGCATAAGTTGTAAAGCGCTTTGAATAAAAGCACTATATAAATTCAGTCCATTTACAAAGTCACAATATAGGCCCTAGTTAACCACCCTGCCCTACCTACCCCAAACCACCCCACCCCAGATGGGGTAATTAAAACAAAGTCACACAGTCACACAGTCACAGTAGAGTCATAGGAAAATAGAGAACAAAACAAACCACATGATTACCAAGTGATTATTCAAAAGTGAATTTACATCTTTAATTCCACCTTTCCACATTTGTATAGTACTTGGTGTCTGACAAATGGCAAAACTGCACGGACTATAACGTATGGCGTATATCATGCCAGTTAGGTACCGTATGTATACTGCACCTCTGTATACTGTTTACTTTACTTACTCATAGTATATATTCAGATTCTAAGTGTTTTATTTCCCATATTTATTGTAACATATATATAATATAACTGATACAGCATTATATTGTTTACACTGCTTATTTGTATCTTCACTCTCATTGTATTGCCTATATTTATGTCTTCTATACTATTATCCTGCCCACACCTGTACCCCAAGGGGATCAATAAAGGAATATCTTTATCTTTATCTTATCTTAAACCAATCGCTCAATGAGTGTATGGAGGTACTCTGAAAACCCCAGTTTGACCTGATGAGGCGTAACCCACCCTAAAGCGGAGTTTACGTTGTTCTGTTCCAATGATCTTGGAGAGTTAAAGGGGAAACTCCAATGCAAAGCAACATTAAACCCATTTATCAGATCAAGGCCTAACCGATTAACTGTGGCTGAAAGCCAAAGCCATCTCTGCTCAGAAACATGGGCAGTGTGGGTGGTGCTAATTTGGTAGATCTATACGTCATAATGATGCATAGCTCTCTACCCATCACTCGATTTGGAAGAGCTACAATGAGCAGAACCTCAATAGTCTCTCTCTCGATCCGCTTCTACTCTCTCTCTTGCCAGGTCACGGAAAAACCTTGTGGGTGTTTGGTAGAAGCGGCCTTCGACTTGTGTCGTCCTACCCGGAAGCTGGAGCGTGTGCAGTAGTTTAGGGTTATATATATATTATTTTTTTAGCCTTTATTTAAACGGGTAAAATCACATTGAGACTGAGGTCTCATTTACGAGTGCGACCTGTTCAGATAGCAACCCATACACCAGTTACACATGTAAACAGCAACAGTACACTCACCAGTCAACACACAATAAATGACAACAACAACAACACAAAACATAAAGTGCCAAATAGGGGGCGGAGAAAAGATTCATCCTTAAAAACAAGAGCAGGGCATAGAAGCTCTCTCCAAGACATCAATTTAAAGCTCACTAGGGGGACTAGGCTAGCCAGCTTCAGACTGTGCTGTAGCGTGTTCCAGATGGAGGGGGCCGCTTCAGACTCTGCTGTAGCGTGTTCCAGATGGAGGGGGCCGCTTCAGACTCTGCTGTAGCGTGTTCCAGGTGGAGGGGGCAGCTTCAGACTCTGCTGTAGCGTGTTCCAGGTGGAGGGGCAGCTTCACACTCTGCTGTAGCGTGTTCCAGGTGGAGGGGCAGCTTCACACTCTACTGTAGCGTGTTCCAGGTGGAGGGGGCAGCTTCAGACTCTGCTGTAGCGTGTTCCAGGTGGAGGGGGCAGCTTCAGACTCTGCTGTAGCGTGTTCCAGGTGGAGGGGGCAGCTTCAGACTCTGCTGTAGCGTGTTCCAGGTGGAGGGGGCAGCTTCAGACTCTGCTGTAGCGTGTTCCAGGTGGAGGGGGCAGCTTCAGACTCTGCTGTAGCGTGTTCCAGGTGGAGGGGCAGCTTCAGACTCTGCTGTAGCGTGTTCCAGGTGGAGGGGGCAGCCTCACACTCTGCTGTAGCGTGTTCCAGGTGGAGGGGGCAGCTTCAGACTCTGCTGTAGCGTGTTCCAGGTGGAGGGGGCAGCTTCAGACTCTGCTGTAGCGTGTTCCAGGTGGAGGGGGCAGCTTCAGACTGTGCTGTAGCGTGTTCCAGGTGGAGGGGGCAGCTTCAGACTCTGCTGTAGCGTGTTCCAGATGGAGGGGGCCGCTTCAGACTCTGCTGTAGCGTGTTCCAGGTGGAGGGGGCAGCTTCAGACTCTGCTGTAGCGTGTTCCAGATGGAGGGGGCCGCTTCAGACTCTACTGTAGCGTGTTCCAGGTGGAGGGGCAGCCTCAGACTCTGCTGTAGCGTGTTCCAGGTGGAGGGGGCAGCTTCAGACTCTGCTGTAGCGTGTTCCAGGTGGAGGGGGCAGCTTCACACTCTGCTGTAGCGTGTTCCAGGTGGAGGGGCAGCCTCAGACTCTGCTGTAGCGTGTTCCAGGTGGAGGGGGCAGCTTCAGACTCTGCTGTAGCGTGTTCCAGGTGGAGGGGGCAGCTTCAGACTCTGCTGTAGCGTGTTCCAGGTGGAGGGGGCAGCTTCACACTCTGCTGTAGCGTGTTCCAGGTGGAGGGGGCAGCTTCAGACTCTGCTGTAGCGTGTTCCAGATGGAGGGGGCCGCTTCAGACTCTGCTGTAGCGTGTTCCAGATGGAGGGGGCCGCTTCAGACTGTGCTGTAGCGTGTTCCAGGTGGAGGGGGCAGCTTCAGACTCTGCTGTAGCGTGTTCCAGATGGAGGGGGCCGCTTCAGACTCTGCTGTAGCGTGTTCCAGGTGGAGGGGCAGCTTCAGACTCTGCTGTAGCGTGTTCCAGATGGAGGGGGCCGCTTCAGACTCTGCTGTAGCGTGTTCCAGGTGGAGGGGGCAGCTTCACACTCTACTGTAGCGTGTTCCAGGTGGAGGGGCAGCCTCAGACTCTGCTGTAGCGTGTTCCAGGTGGAGGGGGCAGCTTCAGACTCTGCTGTAGCGTGTTCCAGGTGGAGGGGGCAGCTTCAGACTCTGCTGTAGCGTGTTCCAGGTGGAGGGGGCAGCTTCACACTCTGCTGTAGCGTGTTCCAGGTGGAGGGGGCAGCTTCAGACTCTGCTGTAGCGTGTTCCAGGTGGAGGGGGCAGCTTCAGACTCTGCTGTAGCGTGTTCCAGATGGAGGGGGCCGCTTCAGACTCTGCTGTAGCGTGTTCCAGGTGGAGGGGGCAGCTTCACACTCTACTGTAGCGTGTTCCAGGTGGAGGGGCAGCCTCAGACTCTGCTGTAGCGTGTTCCAGGTGGAGGGGGCAGCCTCAGACTCTGCTGTAGCGTGTTCCAGGTGGAGGGGGCAGCTTCAGACTCTGCTGTAGCGTGTTCCAGGTGGAGGGGGCAGCTTCAGACTCTGCTGTAGCGTGTTCCAGGTGGAGGGGGCAGCTTCAGACTCTGCTGTAGCGTGTTCCAGGTGGAGGGGGCAGCTTCAGACTCTGCTGTAGCGTGTTCCAGGTGGAGGGGCAGCTTCAGACTCTGCTGTAGCGTGTTCCAGGTGGAGGGGGCAGCCTCACACTCTGCTGTAGCGTGTTCCAGGTGGAGGGGGCAGCTTCAGACTCTGCTGTAGCGTGTTCCAGGTGGAGGGGGCAGCTTCAGACTCTGCTGTAGCGTGTTCCAGGTGGAGGGGGCAGCTTCAGACTGTGCTGTAGCGTGTTCCAGGTGGAGGGGGCAGCTTCAGACTCTGCTGTAGCGTGTTCCAGATGGAGGGGGCCGCTTCAGACTCTGCTGTAGCGTGTTCCAGGTGGAGGGGGCAGCTTCAGACTCTGCTGTAGCGTGTTCCAGATGGAGGGGGCCGCTTCAGACTCTACTGTAGCGTGTTCCAGGTGGAGGGGCAGCCTCAGACTCTGCTGTAGCGTGTTCCAGGTGGAGGGGGCAGCTTCAGACTCTGCTGTAGCGTGTTCCAGGTGGAGGGGGCAGCTTCACACTCTGCTGTAGCGTGTTCCAGGTGGAGGGGCAGCCTCAGACTCTGCTGTAGCGTGTTCCAGGTGGAGGGGGCAGCTTCAGACTCTGCTGTAGCGTGTTCCAGGTGGAGGGGGCAGCTTCAGACTCTGCTGTAGCGTGTTCCAGGTGGAGGGGGCAGCTTCACACTCTGCTGTAGCGTGTTCCAGGTGGAGGGGGCAGCTTCAGACTCTGCTGTAGCGTGTTCCAGATGGAGGGGGCCGCTTCAGACTCTGCTGTAGCGTGTTCCAGATGGAGGGGGCCGCTTCAGACTGTGCTGTAGCGTGTTCCAGGTGGAGGGGGCAGCTTCAGACTCTGCTGTAGCGTGTTCCAGATGGAGGGGGCCGCTTCAGACTCTGCTGTAGCGTGTTCCAGGTGGAGGGGCAGCTTCAGACTCTGCTGTAGCGTGTTCCAGATGGAGGGGGCCGCTTCAGACTCTGCTGTAGCGTGTTCCAGGTGGAGGGGGCAGCTTCACACTCTACTGTAGCGTGTTCCAGGTGGAGGGGCAGCCTCAGACTCTGCTGTAGCGTGTTCCAGGTGGAGGGGGCAGCTTCAGACTCTGCTGTAGCGTGTTCCAGGTGGAGGGGGCAGCTTCAGACTCTGCTGTAGCGTGTTCCAGGTGGAGGGGGCAGCTTCACACTCTGCTGTAGCGTGTTCCAGGTGGAGGGGGCAGCTTCAGACTCTGCTGTAGCGTGTTCCAGGTGGAGGGGGCAGCTTCAGACTCTGCTGTAGCGTGTTCCAGATGGAGGGGGCCGCTTCAGACTCTGCTGTAGCGTGTTCCAGGTGGAGGGGGCAGCTTCACACTCTACTGTAGCGTGTTCCAGGTGGAGGGGCAGCCTCAGACTCTGCTGTAGCGTGTTCCAGGTGGAGGGGGCAGCCTCAGACTCTGCTGTAGCGTGTTCCAGGTGGAGGGGGCAGCTTCAGACTCTGCTGTAGCGTGTTCCAGGTGGAGGGGGCAGCTTCAAACTCTGCTGTAGCGTGTTCCAGGTGGAGGGGCAGCCTCAGACTCTGCTGTAGCGTGTTCCAGGTGGAGGGGGCAGCTTCAGACTCTGCTGTAGTGTGTTCCAGGTGGAGGGGCAGCTTCAGACTCTGCTGTAGCGTGTTCCAGGTGGAGGGGCAGCTTCACACTCTGCTGTAGCGTGTTCCAGGTGGAGGGGGCAGCTTCAGACTCTGCTGTAGCGTGTTCCAGGTGGAGGGGGCAGCTTCAAACTCTGCTGTAGCGTGTTCCAGGTGGAGGGGGCAGCTTCAGACTCTGCTATAGTGTGTTCCAGGTGGAGGGGGCAGCCTCAGACTCTGCTGTAGCGTGTTCCAGGTGGAGGGGGCAGCTTCAGACTCTGCTGTAGCGTGTTCCAGGTGGAGGGGGCAGCTTCACACTCTGCTGTAGCGTGTTCCAGGTGGAGGGGGCAGCTTCAGACTCTGCTGTAGCGTGTTCCAGGTGGAGGGGGCAGCTTCACACTCTGCTGTAGTGTGTTCCAGGTGGAGGGGGCAGCTTCACACTCTGCTGTAGTGTGTTCCAGGTGGAGGGGGCAGCTTCAGACTCTGCTGTAGTGTGTTCCAGGTGGAGGGGGCAGCTTCAGACTCTGCTGTAGTGTGTTCCAGGTGGAGGGGGCAGAGCAGGAGAACGCCTTCTTACCACACTCAGCACGGATATCTCTGGCCTGACAATACTGTATGTACATAGCCGGCCGTGAGCTCATTTTACTCTGTAGTAAAGTAACTTCTTTACAAATACAAGAGAGACCCAGAGTGGAATTCCCCGTTAAGTCAACATCGCGGCACGGTGGTGTAGTGGTTAACACTGTCGCCTCACAGCAAGAAGGTCCAGGGTTCGATTCCCGCTTGGGGACCAGGTTTCCACGTTGCCAGGTACCCAGGTGGGGTATCTCCCGGGCCTTTTTGTGTGGAGTTTGCATGTTCTCCCCCCGTGCTCGCAAGGGTTTCCCCCCTGATAAGATAAACCCAATGGAAAAACATGCACACAACAGATCGCTGACGCTGTCGCATCCTTGACGAAGACGGGCAGGAGCACTTGGATTGGTCCCCGGGCACGGTACCTCGCCGACGCCCTGTCTGCTCCCGGCTGCCCTTGGGGGGGAAGGACGATGGGATGGGTTAAGCGCAGAGCTCAATCGCATCGGCGACTGAGAAAAAAGACAATGCATGTGTGTGTGTGTGTGTGTGTGTGTGTATTCCAGTGTGTGTGTGCCGCTTCCATTGCATGTCCCAGTTTGTTGCATGCCGAATAAAGACCTCTAAAGAGGTCCTGCATTATTATCATTATCCCGTTTTTTTTCTTTTCTTCTTCTAAATTACATGCTATACTATGTTATTTGATACTATCTTGTCTAGCACAGTCTCTGGAGCGTAACAGTAAGAAGCATTTTGTATGAAAGTATTCTGTACTTCTGTATGACAACTATTAAAGAAACTTGAAACTATCTGTGAACATACAGTAGACCACGATCTCTGTAAGTCGGAAATTAGAGCATCAGGAAATGTGCGACGTTAACGAGTGGAACTTTTTTGCAGTTGGTCCTTTGACAATACATTTTTTATTTTTTTTGTCTCGTTCAGTCCAGTTCACACATTTGAAATGGAGCTGAGTTATACAGTTATTTTTGATCAATTTCTTCGACCTTTTCCTGTGAAACTACCGAACCGTTGTGTTTTACAGTAATCTACAACACGGCATGTCTCATTGTGTGAAAATCAAAGCTCACGTCGGGGTGTGTGTGTCATTTCAGTTCCTCAAGGCCGTGATGGGGAAGGACTTTCAGCTGGCGAGCAAACTGTGTGCGATGAGTATGTGTTTTGCATTAATCACCCCGCTTGCCAAGTCAATCAATGAATCAGCCAGTCAATGAAGTTAATCAGTGATTCAGAGGATGAATGATGTTTCTTCTCTCGTCGCTTCAGTTCTCATCTATGAACCAGAGAACCAAGAAGCCAGACAGTTCCTCCCACTGATCCAGGAGAAGCTGCTGGAAGGTGAGGATGATGTGGACACACACACACACACGCACACGCACACATACACGCGCACAGGCATCACCGCTATTAAAACTATGAGTGGCACAGAATTTATCGTTGTCAGCATGAGATAATTTACGACAATCTTCTCGTCAGTTACAGATTTCAATTATGGTTTATGATAGGGTTCCCACTGTCATGAAAATCCTGGGAAAGTTATGGAACTTCGGAAAGTCGGGTTTCTTGAAAATCCTGAAATATCCTTTGGGGGGGAAAAGCCATGGAAATCTTTCAAGTGAAAATAGACTGCAGACATTAAGCCATGGAAATCTTTCAAGTGAAAATAGACTGCAGACATTAAGCCAGGGACGTTTTTCAAGTGAAAATAATAATAATAATAATAATAATAATAATAATAATAATAATAATAATAATAATAATAATAATAATAATAATAATAATAATAATAATAATAATAATAATAATAATAATAATAATAATAATAATAATAATAATAATAATAATAATAATAATAATAATAATAATAATAATAATAATAATAATAATAATAATAATAATAATAATAATAATAATAATAATAATAATAATAATAATAATAATAATAATAATAATAATAATAATAATAATAATAATAGATTTCATTTGTAATGCGCTTTACAGTTGCGGGGCAACTCTCAGAGCGCTACAGTTAAGGGACTTAAAAGCTAGCGAGAATAAAGGAAAGAAAGAATATAAAAATAGGCAAGACTAAAACATAAAATAGCAGAGAAACATAGAATAATAAAACTGATAAAATAAATTGGTAAAAGAACATAAAATGTGTGGAGCAAAAAAAATTTGATAAAAGGTCAACAGAAGGCTCTACTAAAAAGGTGGGTTTTGAGGCCTTTCTTAAAAACATCCACAGTCTGTGGTGCTCTCAGGTAGTCAGGGAGAGCATTCCACAGACTGGGAGCGGAGGAGCAAAAAGCCCGATCTCCCATAGTGCATAGATTTGTCCTTGGGCGCTGGAGGAGGTTTGCCTGGCCAGAGCGGAGATGTCGAGAGGAGGAGTGAGGGGTGATGAGTTCTTTGAGGTATAGGGGGGGCGTTTCCGTAGATGCATTTGTGGGTGAGCAGGGAGACTTTGAATTCAATCCTGAGTGAGACAGGGAGCCAGTGAAGGGACTTGAGGATGGGGGTGATGTGGTGGTATTTCCGCACTCTCATCAGGATCCTAGCAGCGCTGTTTTGGATACATTGTAGCCTTTGGATGTTCTTGCTAGGAATCCCGATGAGGAGTGCGTTGCAGTAATCCAGCCTGGAGGAAACAAAGGCGTGGATGAGCTTTTCGGCATCTGACAGCGTGAGTGAGGGGCGTAGTTTGGCGATGTTTCTAAGGTGGTAGAAAGAATTTTTGTATAGTTGATTTATGTGTGCCTCAAAGGTCAGGTGAGGGTCCATTTTTACCCCTAGGTTGGTTATTGTTGGTGACAGGGTGATGTTTTGGCCGGAAAAGGTGATGGTGGTGATGAACGAACCTGGTGTGGGGTGCCAATGATAATGGCTTCAGTTTTTGAACTGTTTAGCTGTAAAAAGTTGTGCTTCATCCATGCCTTGGTCTCCTCCAGGCATGTGGTCAGCGTGGAAGATGGCAGAACTGTGGATGGGGTGGGGTTTATTTTTAGGTATAGTTGGGTGTCATCAGCGTAGCAGTGGAATGATATTCCATGCCGGCTGATGACAGAGCCAAGGGGGAGCATGTAGAGGGTGAATAGGGTGGGGCCGAGGACTGATCCTTGTGGGACACCACAGGTGACATGATGGGTGTCAGACCCTGCCTCTCCCAAGGAGACATACTCCGTTCTTCCGGTGAGGTAGGATCTGAACCACTCAAGGACAGAGTCTGAAAGTCTGATGGTGGACTGGAGCCGGTGAAGGAGGATGTTATGATCGATGGTGTCGAAGGCTGCTGTGAGGTCAAGGAGGATGAGGAGGGAAGGAGAGCCAGCATCAGCCGTCATCAGTAGGTCATTGGTGACCCTGACCAGGGCAGTTTCTGTGCTGTGGCCAGAGCGGAAACCTGACTGGAACTTCTCGAGAAGTTGGTTCGAGTTTAGGTGGTCCTGAAGCTGAGCGGCAACTACCTTCTCCAGCACCTTAGATAGGAATGGGAGGTTGGATATAGGTCTGTAGTTAGCCAAGATTTCCGGGTCTAGGGAGGGTTTTTTAATTAGTGGCTTTATGACTGCAGTTTTAAGGGCAGAGGGGACATGGCCAGCCTGGAGAGAGAGGTTTATGACCTTGGTGATGAGAGGGCTCATAGTGACAATATTGGATTTCACCAAAATAGACTGCAGACATTAAGCCAGGGACGTTTTTCAAGTGAAAATAGACTGCAGAAATTATAATTACTGTGGGAGGCAGTGGAGGTGTGAAATCTGGCCCGGTCCAGAACAATAGGAGTCACAGAATCAGTTTGGCCCGTGTGGAGTGGTGGAGGAGCAGAAGAGGTTTGATTTTTCAGTGCTGGATCTGTAAATGTAAATGTCAATGTCAATGTTTTAGCGATTACTCTATGCAAATCACTGTAAGTGATCCCCCAGAGATGGTGGCCGGCATCCGTATAGCAAGCCAATAAGCAGCCATCTAACTTCCCAAGCCGCACGTCTCTTTTGAACAGGAAGGAGGGCTGCAGCGTCTTTGTAGTGTGAATCATAGATATCTATAGAACACTAGATAGCTTAAGGCGGAGTCACCAGCGTCACTGAACCGCCGCCATCTTGCTCCAGTTAGCCTTGAGTGAGAGTGAGTGAGCTGCACAGACAAAAATACTCATAACTCGCTGAAATATTGACGGATTTACAAACGGGTTGGTTTGCTATAAACATCAAAGATGTAGTTATGATACTGCATACTTATAAAAAAAAATTAAAGATGTTTTTTTTTACAAACCGCTTGAATCATAGCCACGTTAATAATGCTTGTAATAAACCAAACCGTTTGTAAATCCGTCAATATTTCAGCGAGTTATGAGTATTTTTGTCTGTGCAGCTCACTCACTCTCACTCAAGGCTAACTGGAGCAAGATGGCGGCGGTTCAGTGATGTCGCTCTCCATTGGCCGGCAGCGCGGGCAAGCTATCTAGTGTTCTATATATATCTATGGTGTGAATCCAGTGTTTTAGAAGGTGCTCTTTGGATAAAGGGGAGCCAGTTGAAAAAACAAAGAAGTTCCAGGCACTCTTCCAAGTATATAAAAAAGCTTTAATTAGTTGCTTAGTTCATAATACAAAAAAACTATACAAAAAAAAATAAAAAAAATTTCTGCCTCTCTATCGGCCTTCTTCAGGGCAGAGGCCGAAACATGTTGGTTTTTTTTATTGTTCTATTAGGAACTAAGCAACTAATTAAAGCTTTTTTATATACTTGAAGAGTATTGCCTGGAACGTCTTTGTTTTTTCCCCACATCTCTTTCTATAGTTTCTGTTTTTGGTCCACTACATTAGGACAGAGGGATGGCGAACAGAACTAATCACAAGATGTCAATGACCTTCACAGGATGGGAACAGGGTGGGAAGGGAATCCCAACCAGAGCATGATATAAGAGCAAATGTGAATTTGGTTGATACTTTTGTTACTTTTCATCACTTTTGGTTTTAACCAAGGATGAACTAAGGACTTACTTTTCTTTCAAGGTCACACACACACACACTGTTACACCGTATATTCCCTGTATGTATATAGGCTATATATAATATTGGATATTATACACTTGCTTTGTACCCTCTTTCATTAGAGCAAGAGGAAGAGCACAGTAATGACAACGATGATGACGATGATGATGATGACGACGACGACGATGATTCTCACTCAAGTGATAGCGGTGATTCTGATGATTCTGGGAGTGAGGAAGAGGCGTCTCAGAGCTCAGGCAGCTCCTCATCCTCAGGAGGATGATGAAGAAAAGGAGGGCATGCAGGGGAACAGACACAAACCCTGTCCGCCTTCTCATCTTCCCCCCTGACCCTCTCACTGCCACCCTACAGAACTTTGTCCTGTTTACTTATGTCATGGTATGATTAGGGCTGTCAGTTTATCGCGTTAATTAGATTAATTAATTTCACAGCAAATTATCGCGTTATGAAAATTAACTCAAAATGTATTTAAAAAAAAATAATGTATTTGAATTTTTTTAATCTCATTCATTGCATAAGAACGTAGAATACACATTTACAGATTTTTTTTTTAATATGGCCCATTTGCATGTTCTTGGTATCTGATTCCAGGGACATCTATGGATCTCAGGGAATGTATTCCCAGTGTCAGAAATACTGTGTCTGTTACTAGGCTTGAGTCAATTGTAATGAACCAAATGAGAATATCAATAAAAAAAAAATTATCTTTGACTGTGAATAACACCATGCTCAAATTGACCACACCTGAAAAATCTAAGCAAATGAATAAATGGAAGATGATTAAACAGAAGGTTTTAAGATAAGATAAGATAAGATATTCCTTTATTGATCCCCTTGGGGAAATTCAGGCATCATAGCAGCATGGGGGGGAGGGGGGGAGGGGTACAGGTAGTAAAACAACACAGTATACAGGTAGTAAAAGACAACACAGGCAGTGTAAACAATTTGATCAATATGGTCAATATAATTTACTATCTGACTAGCTGAGGAATATTCACATTATTCACAGTGTCACATGAGGTGCAGTATGCAAGAGGTAGTGTTATAATAATTTACTATCTACTGAGTATACATTAATCAAAGTACCAGGGTAGTCTACTTTGTCCCCCTTGGGTTCCTATAAGTCCCAGGTCAATGTCTGGTAGCAGTCGCTGTCGCTGCCCCCTGTTGTGGGGCCTGGAGGCTGCTAGTCGCTGCCCACTGTTGTGGAGCCTGATGGCCGCTGGTATGAAGGACTGTCCGAGGCGGTTAGTTGAGTGTCGGGGGGGGATGAGTCTGTGGCTGAACGAGCTTCTCATCTTGACTAGCTCGTCGTAGAGGGGGTGGTAGGGGTTCTCCATGATGGCATCCAGCTTCCTTATCATCCCCCTCTCTACCATCACCTCAAGTCTAGGTAGCTCGACTCCCACCACGGAGCTAGCCTTCCTCACCAGCTTGTTGAGCTTGTTGGTGTCCCTTGAGTTGATGTAGCCTCCCCAGCATGCCACAGCATAGAAGAGGATGCTGGCCACAACAGACTGGTAAAAAGACTGCAGCAGTTTGTTGCACACATTGAAGGACCTGAGTCTCCTCAGGAAGAACAGCCTGCTCTGTCCCTTCCTGTAGAGGGCCTCTGTGTTGTCCGACCAGTCCAGTTTATTGTAGATACAGTACTGAATTCTGCCATCCGGACACATGCCATTTGAAATATGATTATAGAATATGGAATATCAGGCCTAAAATGGTTATGTGATTAAAATGCGATTAATTAGATTGATTAATTAATTATAAATCCTGTAATTAATTAGATTTTATTTTAATCGCCTGACAGCACTAGTTATGATGTAATTATTATGTCTGTGTGTGTGTGTGTGTAGTCCTTTGTCCTGTTTACTTGTAAATTGTTGTAATGTTATATGTTGTCCTGCAGCTAATTGGGGATCCTAATAAACTAAACTAAATAATATTAGCGTATTTGGTTAGTTTGCATCCAACATTGTGGTGAGTAAAAAAGAATCAGTGGACGACATCGCCTGAGTTATGAGAGGCCATAGAGCTGTTCTTTACGAGTCTTTACATACGAAGTGCGATAAGCGGACATATGAGCGCCATCTCACTGCGACCCTCCTGTACCTGGTTCTTACTGCGTCCCAGTGTGGTCCTTCTTCCCCCCCATGACCCCCTCACTGCCACCCTCCTGTACCTGGTTCTTACTGCGTCCCAGTGTGACCCGTCTTCCCCCCCCATGACCCCCTCACTGCCACCCTCCTGTACCTGGTTCTTACTGCGTCCCAGTGTGACCC
This sequence comes from Notolepis coatsorum, assembly GCF_963971535.1. Classification (NCBI taxonomy): domain Eukaryota; kingdom Metazoa; phylum Chordata; class Actinopteri; order Aulopiformes; family Paralepididae; genus Notolepis; species Notolepis coatsorum. The sequence goes on along the minus strand of NC_140168.1, from coordinate 14,701,251 downwards.
TTCTTCCCCCCCCCATGACCCCCTCACTGCCACCCTCCTGTACCTGGTTCTTACCTCGTCCCTCCCAGTGTGACCCTTCTTCCCCCCCCCCCCCCCCCCCCATGACCCCCTCACTGCCACCCTCCTGTACCTGGTTCTTACCTCGTCCCAGTGTGATCCTTCTTCCCCCCCCATGACCCCCTCACTGCCACCCTCCTGTACCTGGTTCTTACTGCGTGCCAGTGTGACCCCTTCTTCCCCCCCCCCACCATGACCCCCTCACTGCCACCCTCCTGTACCTGGTTCTTACTGCGTCCCAGTGTGACCCTTATTCCCCCCCCCCACCATGACCCCCTCACTGCCACCCTCCTGTACCTGGTTCTTACCTCGTCCCAGTGTGACCCTTCTTCCCCCCCCCATCCCCATGACCCCCTCACTGCCACCCTCCTGTACCTGGTTCTTACCTCGTCCCAGTGTGACCCTTCTTCCCCCCCCCCCCACCATGACCCCCTCACTGCCACCCTCCTGTACCTGGTTCTTACCACGTCCCAGTGTGACCCTTCTCCCCCCCCCCCCCCCATGACCCCCTCACTGCCCCCTCCTGTACCTGGTTCTTACTGCGTCCCAGTGTGACCTTCCCCCCACCCCCCCCATGACCCCTCACTGCCACCCTCCTGTATACCTGGTTCTTACTGCGTCCCCAGTGTGACCCTTCTTCCCCCCCCCATGACCCCCTCACTGCCACCCTCCTGTACCTGTTCTTACCACGTCCCAGTGTGACCCTTCTTCCCCCCCCCCCCCCCCCATGACCCCCTCACTGCCACCCTCCTGTACCATGGTTCTTACCACGTCCCAGTGTGACCCTTCTTCCCCCCCCATGACCCCCTCACTGCCACCCTCCTGTACCTGGTTCTTACTGCGTCCCAGTGTGATCCTTCTTCCCCCCCCCCACCATGACCCCCTCACTGCCACCCTCCTGTACCTGGTTCTTACCACGTCCCAGTGTGACCCTTCTTCCCCCCCCCCATGACCCCTCACTGCCACCCTCCTGTACCTGGTTTCTTACCGCGTCCCAGTGTGATCCTTCTTCCCCCCCACCATGACCCCCTCACTGCCACCCTCCTGTACCTGGTTCTTACCGCGGTCCCAGTGTGACCCTTCTCCCCCCCCCCCCATGACCCCCTGACTGCCACTCTCCTGTACCTGGTTCTTACCGCATCCCAGTGTGATCCTTCTTCCCCCACCCACCATGACCCCCCCACTGCCACCCTCCTGTACCTGGTTCTTACCACGTCCCAGTGTGACCCTTCTCCCCCCCCCCCCCATGACCCCTCACTGCCACCCTCCTGTACCTGGTTCTTACCTCGTCCCAGTGTGACCCTTCCCCCCCCCACCATGACCCCCTCACTGCCACCCTCCTGTACCTGGTTCTTACTGCGTCTCCCAGTGTGAACCTTCTTCCCCCCCCATGACCCCCTCACTGCCACCCTCCTGTACCTGGTTCTTACCACGTCCCAGTGTGACCCCTTCCTCCCCCCCCATGACCCCCTCACTGCCACCCTCCTGTACCTGGTTCTTACCACGTCCCAGTGTGACCCTTCCTCCCCCCACCATGACCCCCTCACTGCCACCCTCCTGTACCTGGTTCTTACCGCGTCCCAGTGTGACCCTTCTCCCCCCCCCCCCACCATGACCCCCTCACTGCCACCCTCCTGTACCTGGGTCTTACCGCGTCCCAGTGTGACCCTTCTCCCCCCCCCCACCATGACCCCCTCACTGCCACCCTCCTGTACCTGGGTCTTACCGCGTCCCAGTGTGATCCTTCTTCCCCCCCCATGACCCCCTCACTGCCACCCTCCTGTACCTGGTTCTTACCACGTCCCAGTGTGATCCTTCTTCCCCCCCCCCCCATGACCCCCTCACTGCCACCCTCCTGTACCTGGTTCTTACTGCGTCCCAGTGTGACCCTTCTTCCCCCCCCCCCCATGACCCCCTCACTGCCACCCTCCTGTACCTGGTTCTTACTGCGTCTCCCAGTGTGACCCTTCTCCCCCCCCCCCCCATGACCCCCCTCACTGCCACCCTCCTGTACCTGGTTCTTACCTCGTCCCAGTGTGACCCTTCTTCCCCCCCCCCCCCCATGACCCCCTCACTGCCACCCTCCTGTACCTGGTTCTTACCTCGTCCCAGTGTGACCCTTCTTCCCCCCACCATGACCCCCTCACTGCCACCCTCCTGTACCTGGTTCTTTACCACGTCCCAGTGTGACCCTTCTTCCCCCCCCCCCCATGACCCCCTCACTGCCACCCTCCTGTACCTGGTTCTTACTGCGTCCCAGTGTGATCCTTCTTCCCCCCACCATGACCCCCTCACTGCCACCCTCCTGTACCTGGTTCTTACCACGTCCCAGTGTGATCCTTCTTCCCCCCCACCATGGACCCCCTCACTGCCACCCTCCTGTACCTGGTTCTTACCGCGTCCCAGTGTGACCCTTCTTCCCCCCCCCCCCATGACCCCCTCACTGCCACCCTCCTGTACCTGGTTCTTACCACGTCCCAGTGTGTTTCTTCTGTTCTCTAAGCCAGCGTTGGTTTTGCACAGATATACTTTGCGTGCAAATAAAGCATTTATTCGACACTGTCGGTGGCCTTTATTTCCTAAAACTAAAAACTATTCTGAGACCATAAGGTCATAAACACATTGACTCCTTCTTGCACTTTAGCAGTGATATAGGCGCTTGTCTTAGGTGTGTGTGTGTGTGTCTGTCTTAGTGTGTGTGTGTGTGTGTGTGTGTGTGTGTGTGTGTGTGTGTGTGTGTCTTTGTGTGTGTGTGTGTGTGTGTGTGTGTGTGTGTGTGTGTGTGTGTGTGTGTGTGTGTGTGTGCGTGCGTGCGTGCGTGCGTGCGTACGTGTGTGCGTGTGTGTGTGGGTGTGTGCGTGCGTGCGTGCGTGCGTACGTGCGTGCGTGTGGGTGTGCGTGCGTGCGTGCGTGCGTACGTGTGTGTACTCATTTGTCCTGTTTAATGTTATGTTATGATGTAATTATGTCTGTGTATACTATAGTCCTTTGTACTGCAGCTAATTGGGGATCCTAATAAACTAAACTAAATAATATTAGCGCATTGGTTAGTTTGCATCCAACACTGTGGTGAGTAAAAAATAAATAAATATATATAATCTTCAGGTGCAAACTGTTGCATATTTTCAAGGTTGTTGTTTTTTGACTGGGCCGTTACCTGTGACCACATCAGTACATTGTCAGTGGACGACATATCGCCTGAGTTATGAGAGGCAATAGAGCGTATCTTTACGAGTCTTCTTTACATACGAAGTGCGATAAGCGGACATATGAGCGCTATATCTGATAACGGCTGTATCATTTGTAGAGGCTGGATGAATTTGATGGCTGTCCTCTGTCCATTCAGTGGACCAGAGACACAAGAATGACAGTAAGGTCGGCTCTTTAATACTTTCCGGGCCAAATTAAATTTGACGTTTCAGTGTTATTGTCCATCGCAAGGTTATGACGCGCAGGGTGGATTGTGTGTGTGACATATTTTAACGATGGCTCTTAATCTCATGGAAGTGATGTGAATTTTAAGTGCCTTATTGGATGGATGGATGGATGAATGGATGAAGGTCACATGCCCCCACACACTAAACACACGCCTGGGACACTCCCTACGTTACATCAAAGCAACCCTTTCCCTGTATCATGGACTGAGCCAGTCTATTCCTTTGCCAAACAGCATTGTGGAGATGCCCTAAAAATGGATGCCATGGCATCCTGTCTGCTAAAATAGCTTGAAATGGCTATGAGTAATTCTAATTCACAAGAGTAATCTATATGGTTTCAATTATTTCACCACCTTGACACAAGATAAGCTATATTCCTTTATTGATCCCCAATTTGGGAAATTCGGGGAAATTCAACTAAAACCTAAAAGGAAAAGTGAAGCAATCGGTACAACTGCAATATGGAGACATAAGTAGAGTGGACATTTTGTATTTCGTTCATCTGTCGGTAAATACATGTGACATTAGATTAGATTAAATGTATTGTCATTATACAGCACAAGTACAACAAACATATAAGTTTGGCATCCAACCAGAGTCCAAACGGTGAAGTGTAACAGCAATATATACAATGTACAGGTGATTCAACTGGGTAATAAAATATATAATGTGGTATTACTGAGACAGTACAGAGTTGTATTATATAAAATAGATAGTATGTGACTATACTGGCATGATAAAGCACTTGTTTTGTCTCTGTGCTGGCCCCTCAGTCCTCATCTCAAGGTCAATAAATGTAAAAGAAATAAATAATAAACTTCTCACACGCCACGCGTCGACTCTCGCCTGCAGGTGGGGAAGACACCAAGAGGGCGACTCGTCAGTGTGTGTGCCCCCCCCCCCCCCCCCCGTTCGCTTCTTTGGGTTCTTAAAGTGGATTCCGGCTGCCTGTCACATGTCAGCAGTCAGACAAGCGAATTCGTTTCACGCCAGAGGGAGGTATATAGTGACTCATATGCGTGCGCGCGTGCATGCGTCCAAGGCGCGCATATATATATATATATATATAAACGGGCGATTGAAGCTGGAGATATAAATAAAGAATAAGATATTATTCTCGAGGGGGAAAGAAAGGGTCACCGCGCTGCGCGCCGCTGGATGGGATTTTTTTTTTGTTTGGCTCGCGCTCCATTGGTATTCCGCCTTCGTGCGCCACTGGACTGGTTTCTCCTCGTCGCGCCTTTGGGTGGATATTTGGTTGTATATTAGTTTGTCTGAAGGACTCGACAACCTGTGTGACTTTTATACCGGTAAGACCTTCTTCTCTCATCTTCTCTATCATCCTTATTGAGAGGCTATATGTCGATAAGACGGATAGCTGTTCTTCAAGGGCTATAGACACGCACAGTAATTTGGGATCCAAAATCGAAGCCATGCAGGCGTGAATATTAAGTTGTACGTGTTATTTTTGTATTTATTTTTTTATTTGGACAAATATGCTTAATTATCATGTTATCCTATAATAACCGGTCTCGAAATGCCCGACAGAACGAATTCATCAGAAGGCTATATTCCTCATCCTATATATACAATGACATTGACGGATGATATGCCATAATATATGCTTATTCAAAGCTCAATTTAATTGAAATGTCGATAGCCAATAATCAATTGTTGCATGCCCTATAGTTGGGCTTTAACTATAGCCCGGCCCACCATGTATTCTTTTTTTTTTACTAGTTTTAAAAAACATGTATAGGCTAATTTTATTATACCATTCGATTATTTCTCTATTGTAATTATAGCGCGGGGGGGGGGGCCTATAAATCCACACATTGTTCACGTTTATGAATTGCTTTTTTCAGTAAGATCATCAGTCACAACAACGGCGACAACATGCGCTCGGATGGGTAACGGTCTGGTGCCCTTCAGCGCGCCCCCCAAGACTGATATGTCTCGGGGGAAACAGGGGATCATTTTGGTCTAAACGAGCCATAAAAACTTCACCAAGAGATTGGTTTTATGTCCAGATTGCTGCTCAAACTTTGTTCGTTCGTTTATACACTGCGCTCTGTATTATGGCCATCAATTGATGTCAGATTTGTAATCTTGGCCCGGCGGCCAGCAGGCTAATTGAATGCACGGGAGATGATGTCTCCAAACGCGCGCATTTCTGCGCCTTCTGACAGAACAGAAGACATCAAGCTGTGTGTGTGCGTGCGTGTGTGTGTGTGTGTAGGTGTGTGTAGGTGTGTGTGTAGGTGTAGGTGTGTGTGTGTGTGTAGGTGTGTGTGTGTGCGTGTGCGTGTGTGCGTGTGCGTGCGTGCGTGCGTGTGTGTGTGTGTGTGTGTGCGTGCGTGCGTGTGTGTGTGTGTGTGTGTGAGAGAGAGAGAGAGAGAGAGAGAGAGAGAGAGAGAGAGAGAGAGAGAGAGAGAGAGAGAGAGAGAGAGAGAGAGAGAGAGAGAGAGAGAGAGGAGAGAGAGAGAGAGAGAGAGAGAGAGAGAGAGAGAGAGAGGGAGAGGGGGGGGGGGGGGGGGGGGCGAGACAAATCGTTCCAAATTGCGCACGCGGCTATACTGATTCAGCTCGCATATATATATACAAGCAAGCACGATTCATCTATAACCATTGACGTTCACAATAAATGGTTGTCGGTGATGAGGCACATATAATAACACCGAATTTGCCTATTATATTATAGTCTCATCATCATCACCCCAGCAATTAAAACAAACCAGTTTATTCACCCCCAAAAAAAATCTTGGCTGGATAAATACAAATGGATAGTGGTCTATATATATAGGTTGGCTATTCTGACCTATATATATACCCACCATAATAATATAACCCTGGACCGTTTGTTTGCAGTGACCGGGTAGTTATTTCCCGTAGAGGATCAGATATAGTCCCGGAGCGAGGCGAGAGAGAGAGAGAGAGAGAGAGAGAGAGAGAGATGAGAGAGAGGGAGGATAACAGAAGACTGATGATGGCCGCGTCTGAACCCACCACAGCCTGCACCACCGGCGGCGTGGACCAAGATCCCAACTCTGCCAATTTACGACCTCCGTCCACAAGTAGGTCCACCACCACCACTCCACACCACACACACACTCCTCCCCCTTCGTGTGCCCCCCCCCCCCCCCCCTCCATCCCTTCTTCTTCCCCTCTTTTTCTGTCTGATAAAAACGAGTCTCACCCGGGCCATTTACTGTGTGGGCGCCGTCGTTAATCATCCCGGTTAAAAACAGAGCTATCACACACGCGGCTGCCTGCCCGGTGCTGCTCTGTCTAATGGATCTGAGGGGCGCGCTGAGCACCGGACCTCCCACCGGCTCAGAGCAGGAAGAATGCCCCGCAAAGAGGCTCCAGCTGCCGGGTGCTGCAGGGGATCTGTCATGGAGAAATGAGGATAGGGGATAATATAGAAAATCATTTAAGAAACAATATATATAGCCTATTTATTTGTATTTATCTTTTTACAGAAGGACAATCTCATTACACCGATACCTATTGTCACGAGACAGCAAAGACAAAGCATGATTTAATTTAAATGTCATTGAATGTCGTTCAGTATATAGTTTATTTTATTTTTTATTTTGTTTTGTTTGATTGAAGCCATATATTTTAGTGTTTCCCTATATATCTCTCTATTACGGTCTTTAATTAAATATGTGTCCTTATTTTGTCCTTTAATGAAATATTTGTTTGACCGTTTAATTAAGGCACATAGCTTAAATGTATAAAATGGTTGAAGAGTAATAATGCATTATTGTAAGCCTTTATCTCCTCCAAAAGTCGTTTCCATTATAGACTCTTGAGCAGTCATCTGCGCAATTATATACGCAGGGTAATAATAACAGATAATTGCAGATCGGAACCCTTGATGGCGTTTTTGCAGCCAAAGGCTATAATAGGTTTAGGATTTTACTGAATAGCCACATCACAGCCGGGGCTGTTTTCTTTCTATATACCCCAAATGTTCTAACTATTTCAGTTAATTCTTGATTTGTATAGGTTTTACTTGTCAATAAAGGTATTACATTTCCAGGATTGTTGCATAATTATCTCTCATGTGATGTTTTCTTTTGTCCGCCCCCCGCCCCCCCCCCCCCCCCCCCTCAAAGAAAAGGATGTTGTTGTTTGATTTCGACTCGCACTCGTGCCACTGCTATATGGTGTTGCCATTGTGTGTCTGTCTGCCATGCACGCTCCATCTCCACGGTTGGCGGCTCGTGGTGTCTCTCTGTGTGTGTGTGTGTGTGTGTGTGTGTGTGTGTGTGTGTGTGTGTGTGTGTGTGTGTGTGTGTGTGTGTGTGTGTGTGTGTGTGTGTGTGTGTGTGTGTGTGTGTGTGTGTGTGTGTGTGTGTGTGTGTGTGTGTGTGTGTGTCTATTTTGACCTCGAGCCCCTGAGCTATACACCACCCCGAGTTAATCTCAAGTTTGTCATAATAGCTTGAAATGTGTTCAATTTACTTTAACTAAGTGTTTTTTTTCAATTTCATTTTTTTTTTTTTATATAAAAAAATATGTTTCCATGTTGTGTGTGTGTGTGTGTGTGTGTGTCTGTCTTTGTGTGTGTGTGTGTGTGTGTGTGTGTGTGTGTGTGTGTGTGTGTGTGTGTGTGTGTGTGTTGTGTGTGTGTGTGTGTGTGTGTGTGTGTGTGTGTGTGTGTGTGGTGTGTGTGTGTGTCTGTCTGTCTTTGTGTGTGTGTGTGTGTGTGTGTGTGTGTGTCAGTGTGTGTGTGTGTCTGTGTGTGCGCGTGTGTGTCTTTGTGTGTGTGTCTTTGTGTGTGTGTGTGTGTGTGTGTGTGTGTGTGTGTGTGTGTGTGTGTGTGTGTGTGTGTGTGTGTGTGTGTGTGTGTGGGGGGGTGTGTGTGTGACAGAGAGTATAAAAGAGAGACTCTCACTATAAGTTATTTTGCATCGAGCATGCTGCCGCTATTATAGGTTTCCCAGCGCAGACACCGCCAGCTCGCTCGGCTCCAGCCACAGTCACATACTGTTTCACTCAATTAATTTCTGCCCTCCTCGGCGAGCTCATTTCACGGGTGTTAATTCCAGACCGCCCCTTGGCCGGGTGATGTGTGCCATGCCCATCATGTATATCTGCCGTGCGGGCTCCTCTCTCTATACTGAGTGACGACCCGTATTGATTAGGTACGGGAAATCGGAACTGTTATCGAATCATCTTATCGGGCCTATGAGAATAACACACCCGGCCGAAAGGCTTTCTTCTGGATTCCATTGTTGTGCACGTCGCTTATTATTCTCCTCTCACGCCTCCACTTATAATACTGTGCACCAATGCCCTGCAGCTTTTTATTAACCATTACACGCAAACCGATGCATATTATTATCCAAGCCTTATATATATATATATATTCCAGGCTTTTTATACATTTGAGAATTTCAAACGCTCTCCCCGAACATTATTCTGTTTTTAGCCTATGATCAGGCGTGGATGCACGGGTGCACGCGGAAACTGGGGATGAAGATTTGCGGTAAGTTTATACTTGGGCCTGGCTGTGATGAACCATCAAATAATAATATAGTGTCCCCAATCATCAACCTTTCCACCCATGTCGCTATATATATATGCGGGATTCGTATTCCAACCAAACATGATACCATATTTCAAATGAATGTATTTAAGTGTGTGTGTGTGTGGGCCTTGTTGTGATCATAAGCACTGATATGAGGCTATTAGAGCAGCAGGGCCATCCAAGCCTGTCGCTCCTCGTTCTCATCTTCCCAAAGGTCACCGGCGATTAGGCCGCGGGGGCTGATGAGACGACCCGCCAAGCCCCTCACGTCGCTTCTATTTTTATCAACAGGAGAACATGTTCTCTAATAAGACTATACAATTGGGTTACAGTCAGAGGGGGGGGGGGGGGGGGGGGGGAATGCCTCGAAAACGAATTGGATTGAGGAAAGATTTTCTTTTTTTTTATTAATGTCCCATTTTATTTTATACCCCCGACAGACCGATTTCTAATTGGAATCTCGAGGACTTTTTTGAATGTCATTCGTTTTTATTATTTCCCCAAATCCGGCAGTGTTTCTCGAATGGCCTATATATAATATAATGATACCTTGCTGAGTGGGAAGGTGTGCATCGTTGTGACGTCAGCGGGGTTGTCAAATAAGATGTGATTTTATTCCCCCCCCCCCCATGGGTTTGGACTTTGGAGGAATTCGTTTCTTTCAGCTGAAATACAATTGTGTCACAACTCTACTGATTAATCCTGGTCATTTGTGTTGCATTCGGGGGTTTCAGGCAAAAAAAATACCCTAAATAGGTCTATACCGCATGCAGGGCAATTACCTTTTACTCCAGAGATCAATAAAAACCCAAATTGGAGTCAGACCAGGAATAGGTTACAGCTAATTTAAAAGTACTTTTAGTAGCCTAAACAAGGCGTCTGCTAAAGGCCCGAGACAGTTAAATTAGACTGGCTGATAGTGTCTTTTGGATTTAACGACACATTTGTAATTTAAATTGCTATTAATATAGTATGGAGGCCTATAGTGGTTTGCTTAATATATGGAGCTCAACCCCCTTCCTAAAATTAGAACTATTTCGTTCAATATCTATATTTTAGCAGTATCATTCAACCTATATATTAGGCCTGAAGCCACCACACAAATTATTTTGCGGATATAGGGGTGAATGAATGAATGAATGAAAACTTTATTTAACAGATTGCAGAATGGGTACAATACAGTACGGCTCAATACACACAATTGTTAAGGGGATGCAGACCAGAGAAAGACTTTCGTCTTGTTTACTGTACATCAGGGTCCCCCATTTTCAATTCATAGTGGGGAAGATAATTGATAAGACGTCGGATGGAAAACATGCGCGCTCTTCGAGAGGCAGACTGTTTAAGAGCTCATAAACGGCCTACATCCATCATTACTCCCCACTTTATGGCGCGACGGTCTGCATCTATTGACCGTGAGGGCTCCTCATGATGCCCGCTCAGGCGTGCGTCAGTCGGGGTGGACAGGACGAGGCGAGCGGGCGGCGCTTGATTCAATTGGGTGTCTCCCTCTTTCTTTCACATGACTGGGTTCGTTCGGTTTGGTTCTGGTGATGTCATATAGGGCGGGGCGGAGCAGGAGATGCCACGGCACACGCACACACACACACACACACACACAGACACACACACACACACACACACACACACACACACACACACACACACACACACACACACACTCATTCTCATCAATATAGATTATCTTCCCTCATGCAGGCCTATATAGCAGAGCTTCATTTAGGAGCTGTGTGGTGTAGAGGCGACATAACAATTGTGGTGCATTTATATACTGACGCGGTGAAAAATCATCTCAGAGACCTTTTTGTATAATGTTTTTAGTTTTTATTTAAAGGAATATTAAGAGCTTTTTTCTTTTTGGGACCAAATCACCAGCAGCAGAGATGTTGGGTGGTAGTAACCGCGCGGCGTGTCCCTCTTCTTGTGCCCCCCCTCCTACATGTAACTCACTAGGGTTCCTGCAGAAGAACAACAGCCTGGAGGAGAGAGGGAGGCTCGCGGCCGGCCAGAAGAACCTGCTCGCGTGCGACAACAGTGACGACAGGGACGCGCGCTTCCGACGCACGGAGACCGACTTCTCCAATCTATTCGCCAGAGGTGAGAGGAGGAACATATATTTTGTATAACTAGTCTATTATGATAAACATTTTGACATTTTATTGTTAACCCTTTCACTGCCACACTACAGAAGGTTAACCATTTACTATCAGAAGTAAAGGGTTAACCTTCTGTCGTGTGGCAGTGAAATGGTTAACCTGCTGTCGTGTGGCAGTGAAAGGGTTAACAATAAATAGAGGTGAGAGGAAAATATATTTTGTGTAACTATTATGATAAACATTTTGACATTTTATTGTTAACCCTTTCACTGCCACCCGACAGAAGGTTAACCCTTTACTATCAGAAGTAAAGGGTTAGGTTAACCTTCTGTCGTGTGGCAGTGAAAGGGTTAACCTGCTGTCGTGTCGTGGCAGTGAAAGGGTTAACAATAAATAGAGGTGAGAGGAAAATATATTTTGTGTAACTATTATGATAAACATTTTGACATTTTATTGTTAACCCTTTCACTGCCACCCGACAGAAGGTTAACCCTTTACTATCAGAAGTAAAGGGTTATAGGTTAACCTTCTGTAGTGTGGCAGTGTGAAAGGGTTCACCGGCTGTCGTGTGGCAGTGAAAGGGTTAACAATAAATAGAGGTGAGAGAGGAAAATATGTATAACTATTATGATAAACATTTTTACATTTTATTGTTAGCAAAAAATCTAACCCTATAACTATAACCTTACTGTCATGCACTTGTCCTATAATACACGAACCTACACTGTATGCACTCAACACTTTGATGGACATTGTTACTCAGCTGATAGAGTTGTGCCCTTCCTGATGACTTGTCGTACAGAACTTGTATAAGTCGCTTTGGATAAAAGCGTCAGCTAAATGACTAAATGTAAATGTAAACATGCTGAGTTTATGTTTTGTGTATATAGTTTGTGTTTTTCCGTTGGAGTATATTTATAGGCCTTGTTATCCTAAAGGCCCACCAGCATAGCTGTCAACATTGGGATTTTAAAATAAGGGAGATTTGCAGTGAGGGAGGGTAGGGGGGGTGAAGGGGTGGTATCCCCCCTTGGTGGATTTTTTTTTGTCAAATCAGTTATGCAATAGTCACTTTTGGTGCAGTTGTTTCTATACAATTCACTTTGTATAGACATTTAGGTATGACACAGGACTACAAAAGCATTTAGTATAGAAATGTGTCAACACAATATCTTGCGTATACAAATTATGCCGAGCAGAATGTAATATCATAACTGTCTATTATCTTTCTTGCAATTGAGCCCATTTTCTTATACGGTTCTGAGGTGTGTGTTCAACAGAATGCACTATAGTATCACCAGACACCATAGCCACCAGACACATTGTCTACATGTCTTTCCCAAATAAATCCCCTTATTAAATTCCATTGCATCTCCTCCTATATAGACTTACTTCCCGCCAAAAATGGAGAGGAGCCCACCATGCAGTTTCTGTTGGAGGTGGTCGACATACTCACCAACTATGTCAAGAAGACCTTCGACCGCTCCACCAAGGTGCTGGACTTCCACCACCCTCACCAGCTGCTGGAGGGCATGGAGGGCTTCAACCTGGAGCTCTCGGACCAGCCCGAGTCCCTGGAGCAGATCCTGGTGGACTGCAGGGACACGCTGAAGTACGGCGTCCGGACAGGTGGGTCACCTTAATTAAAACAATAGCCTTATATGGGAAAGCAACAATAACTAACGATGGAGTTCTTCCCCCTCAAATGTATACACTCTCTTTTTTTAGACTCTTTTTGTATCACAAAACAGTACTGTGTATTTGTAGATCTGGTATGTCATAAATGTCTAGATGTAACAGTATACTGTCTGTATGTCATATATGTTTTGTTACGATGAATTGAAAACGGGGGACCCTGATGTAAACAAGACGAAAGTCTTTCTCTGGTCTGCATCCCTTTAACAATTGTGTGTATTGAGCCGTACTGTATTGTACCCATTCTGCAATCTGTTAAATACAATTTTCAATCAATCAATCAATCAATCAATCAATCAGTTGAATGTGCACATATCGTCAAATATCTTTTTAGGGTTTGTTCAGTATATAGCTAACTTCGTTAGGTCGAAATCAACCAAAGCAACATTTATTTACCCTTGGGCTTATACGCATAATAGCCATTTTATTCAAGGTGTAACGTATAGCCTACCTATATAGCTATAATATAGGCTATATTTATTGCGTTCCTGTGTCGTATTTATTATAGGCCGCCTACACCGGGGCCTAATCGGCACCGTTCGTCAGCCCGCAAAGATAAAGCTGAATGCTACACAAACCGTTTAGGGTTTAAAGCTGTTCCCCTCGTCTCGTCTCCATTCTATTCCAATGACTGGCTTATTGTTCCCTTGGTAATTCAGTTGACATCCCCCCCCCCCTTCCCCCGCCCCTCCCCGACTTATTAAAGCAAGTGTCGCCTGAGGGGATGCTAGCATGAGCGGAGCGGTTTCAAGCTGTTAGGAGCGACAACATTGAACTGTCCCCTGAGCTTCATATCCTGTGTCGTTTCTATATGCACGCAGTGTGTATAACTCAGATCACTGGTCATTGGGAGACAAGGGACTCTCAAGACAAGGGGTGTTGTATAGTTTAAACATTTTGTCACAGAATTGATTCGCCCCCAACTATATAGGCAAAGCATGCTCATTGTTTGACACTAGAATGGGGAGCTGTCCGCCGGTCCTTGGTGCTGAAATACCAAGCTCAAAGGGGGTTTATTCTTTATCTGCTCTTTATTCTTCTTTCTTTCTTAGTTTATATATTTTTATTATTATCTTTTTTATTTGTTTTATTTCTATTTGGTTAGATATTTATAATAATGTTTTAAGATACAGTATTTTGAATTATTTATTTATTTGAGCCATACTATGTGAATACAATAATACGATAATGCGAATTGCAATACACAACAATATCACATTGCTTTCTAATGTACCCAATAGGCTACATTAGGCTGCAGCATATCACTGTGTGTGTGTGTATGTAGACACATTGCTATCTACATGGCTGCCATGTCGTCTTTTTAAACAGTTTAAATGTAGTAATTGTACAGGACCAACATGCATTCTCTATACCTGCGATTGACAAATGGAATATAACATCTAAGTCAATGTGAAGGATGAAGGGAAAGACTATTGTGTTTTGGTATTGATGGTTTAAGATAAGATAAGATGTTCCTTTATTGATCCCCTTGGGTTTTTAACCCTCCTGTTATGTTCGTACAGTAA
>NC_140168.1:14674377-14681877 GCF_963971535.1 Notolepis coatsorum | reverse complement strand
GCTCAAACGGGGCCTCGGACAACCGGCCGAGGACCAGTTGAAGGTCCCAACTCGGAGACAGAGAACGCTTCACGGCTTAAGGCGCCGAGCGCCAAGCAGGAAACGCTTCACAACAGGGTGGCTGAACAACGTAACGCCCTCAAACCCCTCATGACAAGAGGATATAGCCGCAGAATATACCCTGACCGTAGAGGCAGACAGTTTATCAAAAATAGACTGAAGGAAGATAAGGACAGCGTCCAGGGGGCAGGACACCGGGTCCCAGCCCCCACCTTACACCACTCTTGGAAAATACGCCACCTACCCATGTAAACCGCGATAGTGGAGGGAGCATGCGCGTTCCGGATGGTGTCGACTACAGAAGGGTCCATCCCCTCCAGACTCACCCTCTCACCAGCCAAACCATCAGCGGCTGGCCCAGCACAGGGAACTGCCACAGAGACCCGTGCGCTTGAGAGAGGGCCCGCGATGACCAAGGAACAGGCCACGGCGGGGCTACCAAGAGCTGGATCAGGACCGGGAACCACACAGCTGCGCCCCGGTCCGGCGCAATCAGGATCAAGGTCCTGCGCTCCCAACGTACCCGCTCCAACAACTGACCTATCAGATGTATGGGGGGAAAAGCATACAGAAGCCCGGGCGGCCATGGATACATCGAGAAGGCATCCACCCCCAAGGGAGGATTGTCCCCCCGACTGACCGAGAACCACAAGGGGCACTGGTGGGACTGTCTGCTCGCAAACAGATCCACAAGGCTTCCCCGAAGCGGTCCCAGACCTGTCTGACTATGTCTGGACGTAGTCCCCACTCGTCGTGACGAGGACCGCCCCGCGACATCACATCTGCGCCCACATTGTCCCTGCCAGGGATGTGGAGCGCCCTCAGGCTGCGCAGATTGCGAGACGCCCACAGCCAGAGCTCGAATGCCGCCCGGTGCAGACGGATGGAGCGTACTCCACCCTGTCTGTTGATATACGCTGCTGCTGTGATGCTATCCGTCCTGACCAAGACGTGCTCGCCCACCACCAAGTGGCCGAGCCGTTTGAGGACCAGGAGGACCGCCTTCAATTCCAACACATTGATGTGCATGGCAGACCGGGCAGCATGGACCGTCCAGATTCCCCCCACTGTGTTGGTCCGACATGTCCCCCCCATCCCGTGAGGGAGGCGTCGGTGAAGACCATGACTTGTGACCGCCTGCTGCCCATGGGGACCCCGCTGGTGAGGGCACCAGTCCTCCCCCAGTAGGCGAGATCCCCCCTGTATCGACAAGGTAACCTTCAACCGTTTCCACTTGTCTCTCACCGGGTCTAGTTTCATACTGGAAAACCACCTCTGTATCCTCCTCATGAAGAGGAGGCCAAGAGGGACCACAGAGTGAGCAGATGCCATCATACCAAGCAGGCGCATCACATACAGCACCGTAACCGTCCCGCCAGGACGGAGACCCCTGAGTGCGTCGAGGATAGACACTCGCCGCTGCTCCGAGAGGGTTGCCCTCATGGGCCTTGAGCTTAGAACCAAGCCCAAGTACTCCACCTGTTGACTGGGAAGAGGCGTACTCTTCTTCCAGTTCACAGCAAAACCCAGCTTGGTGAGGAATTCCACCACCAGCCTGGTATGAGACCTGGCGACCTCCTCCGACCGGCTGAGGAGCAGAATGTCGTCGAGATAGAAAATAATTCGTATCCCTTGACGACGTAGAGGCTCCAGCGCGGTCTCTACGCACTTGGTGAATGTGCGGGGGGCCAGAGAGTAGCCGAACAGCAACCTCTGGTATTCGTACACCACGCCCTGAAAAAGGAACCGTAGGAACTTCCTGTGAGGAGGGTAAATCGGGATGTGAAAATACGCATCCTTCAGGTCTATGGAGGTGAACCAGTCCCCCACCCTGACAGCGTTTAACAGGTGTTTGACGGTCAACATTCTGAACCGTTTCGCCACAATCAGACGATTGAACGCGGACAGATCCAGTATAGGTCTGACACCTCCCGTTTTTTTGGGCACCAGAAAATAACGGGAGTAGACGCCCGACATTGCGTCCTCCCGTGGGACCACGACTACGGCTTGCTTCGCCAACAGAGATTGGATCTCGTCGGCCAGAGCTGTCACTGCTGCCGACCCTGACAACAGGGTCTGCACCAAACCTGAAAACGGAGGGTGGGGTTGTGCGAACTGCAAGACAAGCCACTGCCTCAACATTCTCTCCATCCACTTCGACATATGGCACTGCTGAAGCCATATGTGATGATACTCCCAGAGCGCACCCGCCGCCATTTGGCGCTGGTCCGCAAGGAACTGTAGATAGGTGGCCCGGTCCCTCCCGCTGTGCGTAGCCAACTCTGAACCCACCAACCGTGCGGGCAGGGCGTTTCGTGGAGTCGGGACAACGGTCCCTGATACAACCCACGAGGCAATCGCACCCAAGGGGGGACCCCGACAGAAAGGGCCGGTTTGATACGGGAGAAGCTGACATCATACCAGGTGACAAAAGCTCCCCCCCTGAACACCCCTCCAGAACATGCTGAGGAGTTGTTCTGCAGCTGGACATGCAAGGTGTGAGGCCCCCATGGGTTCCTACACACCGTAGCCCTGCAGTGATATTACTACCACCCAAATCACGCGCGCCTGCGAGACCACTACCAATCTTGCAGGAGTGGGAGGCACCCACGTGATACCCGGTCTGGCGAAGGCAAGGTCGGGGGAACCCGCGCTTAGCATTCTTTCGAAGAGGCCTCGAGTCCCCCTGCTGACAACCTTTGAAGGTGACAGACGTAACACCAGGCTCACCAATCGCAGACGCATAACGCGTGGCGAGGGAGCCACGTGACAGCACAACATTCTCACGGACAGACCCAGTCTCAGCCATCAACTGGGTGTCAGCCCCTGTCCCCATGAGAAGCGAAACGTGGGGCCACAAACGCTTCACTGAAGGCCTGCGGCCCGCAGCCAAAGGAAACAAATCAGAGCCCCTTTTCCGCTGGTGTTGGGGGAGGGAGTGATCGGAGAGCGGGCTGCACACAGCAGGACGGCTATAGTTTCTTAGGTCATGCTCATCCAATGTAGCCGATCCCTCGGCCGCCAAGGCTGTCGGCCTTGTGGACACCTGTTGACGTAACGCCCAGGGTACCTCCGGCGTGGGAATCATGGCCGCTGGTCGAGGGCCTCACCACAGTCGCTGACGAGGCCGTGCTCTCACCTCTGGCTGCATAGCGTGAGGCGGTGTGGGGCCCAGGCCAAATACCGCCTGCGTTTCCGCAGGACGACAAAAAAGTCCTTCCGCGGAAAGAGGAGCCTTAAGGAGAAGAAACCTTTCCTCCTCCCCAAGGGAAGACTGCTCCAACCAGAGATGCCTAGTAACAAGTGTTGATAGCATCCTGATCCTCCCTGCGGTTATAGCTTGCGACTGATTCAAGATTTCTATAACCCCAAAAACACGCACGATGTTTTCAGCGTCGGCTGGCCCCGTAGCCCCACTACCTGACGCTAATGTGGATAGAAAAACAATCAGCTGAGCCACGACACTGGCCGCAGCTAAATTCCATCCTATGGCGGTATAAACATCATCAGTCCATACTGCCACCTGCCGGGCCGACTTGCTCTCAAGCGGCGGCTGCCGGGTGGGACACCGTTCAACCCCGCCGGGGCACAGGATCGATGCTACCTGGCTCTCCAGCCAAGGCACACCTGCCCTGCGCCCTATTGTCAACCCATTCACCCGTAAAAAGGGTAAATAAGTCTCAGCAAAACCCCCCACATTAGCTACCGACTGACCTTCATCAATGAACCGGTTAAGAGGAGGTAAAAACGGTGACATCCCACAGCGGGGAACATTAGAACAGTGAACCAGCATTATAGCATTAGTATTAGCAGCGCGCTCCAGGATAGCCTGGAAAACGTCCAACTCAAAGTCACGTTTACCCAGATATCCTGCCCCTTGCGCCAATACACAACTCGGTTGTCTCACAGGACAACAAGCAGTATTACTAACACCAGCGTTAATGCCTGATGGCACAGAGCCTACCTGAGTGCGAGGTAGCCCGATAGCTACACATCGCACGCCGTCCCTCGATCTGCTGTCAAAAGACGAGGAAACCCCAGGACAGACCCGACGTGCCGTTGGAACATGCCGAGAAGATCCCAGGGGCTGGCAAATCTCCGGCGAAAACCCAACATTGTTCAATTTCTCTTTGCATTTCATAACACTAGTTACACAGGGTGCAAAGCACGGCCATGATGGAAAACGAAAAAAGAGGAAAGGCGAGTGTGACCACGCTTGGTGACTTATAGGAGGTCACTGGGGCAGGGCCTGGGCAAGGGTGCTTTGTTTTCGTTCATGTAGTACAGTAGGTACAGGAGATGAGGTATATCTCAATATGGCGAAGAGCGGGACGCGATTGCCAGTACGAGTATATAACGTAGACACCACACCTTCAGGATAAACAAAGAGGATCTGGGTCCCTATTTCACAAAAAGCCAACTCAAAGTGGGGCTAGTACTGATCTAGAGCCAGCTCCAGTCCAGTTAGTTCGAATAAGTTCACAAAGACAAGTGTTCCTGGGTCACTGACCCCAGATCAGCCCTCCCTCCTACTCTGGGAAGGTTTTATTGAATACTGGGCCCTTGATCACCAATGCGTTCAATCTGCTTGAATAACAAAGACATGTAACATTTACGGTACCACTGACCTATAAGTAGTGCTGATTGGGGCGCCACACCATCACTCACCACACCACCACTCACCACACCATCACTCACCACACCATCACTCACCACACCACCACTCACCACACCATCACTCACCACACCACCACTCACCACACCACCACTCACCACACCATCACTCACCACACCGCCACTCACCACACCACCACTCACCACACCATCACTCACCACACCACCACTCACCACACCATCACTCACCACACAGCCACTCACCACACCATCACTCACCACACCATCACTCACCACACCATCACTCACCACACCACCACTCACCACACCACCACTCACCACACAGCCACTCACCACACCATCACTCACCACACCATCACTCACCACACCATCACTCACCACACCATCACTCACCACACCATCACTCACCACACCATCACTCACCACACAGCCACTCACCACACCACCACTCACCACACCACCACTCACCACACAGCCACTCACCACACCACCACTCACCACACCATCACTCACCACACCATCACTCACCACACCATCACTCACCACACCATCACTCACCACACCACCACTCACCACACCATCACTCACCACACCATCACTCACCACACCACCACTCACCACACAGCCACTCACCACACCATCACTCACCACACCATCACTCACCACACCACCACTCACCACACCACCACTCACCACACCACCACTCACCACACCACCACTCACCACACCATCACTCACCACACCATCACTCACCACACCATCACTCACCACACCATCACTCACCACACCATCACTCACCACACCATCACTCACCACACCACCACTCACCACACCATCACTCACCACACCATCACTCACCACACCATCACTCACCACACCATCACTCACCACACCACCACTCACCACACCATCACTCACCACACCATCACTCACCACACCATCACTCACCACACCATCACTCACCACACAGCCACTCACCACACCACCACTCACCACACCACCACTCACCACACAGCCACTCACCACACCACCACTCACCACACCACCACTCACCACACCATCACTCACCACACCATCACTCACCACACCATCACTCACCACACCACCACTCACCACACCATCACTCACCACACCATCACTCACCACACCATCACTCACCACACCACCACTCACCACACCATCACTCACCACACCATCACTCACCACACCATCACTCACCACACCACCACTCACCACACAGCCACTCACCACACCATCACTCACCACACCATCACTCACCACACCATCACTCACCACACCATCACTCACCACACCATCACTCACCACACCACCACTCACCACACCACCACTCACCACACCACCACTCACCACACCACCACTCACCACACCATCACTCACCACACCATCACTCACCACACCATCACTCACCACACCATCACTCACCACACCATCACTCACCACACCATCACTCACCACACCATCACTCACCACACCACCACTCACCACACCACCACTCACCACACCACCACTCACCACACCATCACTCACCACACCATCACTCACCACACCATCACTCACCACACCACCACTCACCACACCACCACTCACCACACCGCCACTCACCACACCACCACTCACCACACCATCACTCACCACACCATCACTCACCACACCATCACTCACCACACCATCACTCACCACACCATCACTCACCACTGTGACCTAATCTTTTTTTTCTTCTAATTTACATGCTATACTATGTTATTTTATTTCATACTTATCTTGTCTAGCACAGTCTCTGGAGCGTAACAGTAAGAAGCATTTTGTATAAAAGTATTCTGTACTTCTGTATGACAACTATTAAAGAAACTTGAACCACACCGCCACTCAGCAAAAGAAAACAAATCAATCATGATGAATTCAAGGGAGACCCCCCCCCCCCCCCCCCCCCCCCCTTGAACGGCCCTTTTAAGGTTTCTCTCCTCCATATTGCCTGTGGTGCTTTTTTCCTATTGCTAGGTTTTTTGTGAGTTTTTCCTTACCTTCGCGTGGGGTACGTCTGGGAGTGTTTCATTCATTCAGGGGGCGACAGTGGCTCAGGAGGTAGAGCAGTCGTCTGGTAATCCGGAGGTTCCCGGTTCGATTCCCCGCTCCTCTCGGGCAGCGTGTCGAAGTGGTCCTTGAGCAAGACACTAAACCCCTAATTGCTCCCGATGAGCAGGTCGGCACCTCGCATGGTCGCCTCTGCCGTCGGTGTGTGAATGTGTCAGTGAATGGGTCAAATGTGAGGAACAAATTGTAAAGCTCTTTGGATAAAAGCGCTATATAAATGCACCATTTACCATTTAATTTATTTATTTAACATTTTATTTTGTATCTCCAGGGTGTTTTTGTTTTGTTCTTGATTTATTGTGATGTTTCTTCTTGACTTGTTTAAAAGAAGACGTGTCCGGCCCATGGGGACATTAACGTGTGTTGTCGGGCCTTACAAATACATTTGATTTGATTTGATTTGATATTGATTGATATCCAATGCAAGCAACTGATAGTACCCCAAGTACTCAGGCAATGCCGAGTAAATGTATAGCGTTGGCTATTGTCAGAAATGCACTACACTGCTGTGCTGCACGTTAACGTGACATGCATCTTTTGCCTCAAGCAAAGTTAGCATGTGGTCCACTATTATACAGAATATGCTGTTGTCATGGGTTTGTGCAGCTGCTCTGGTCTGGTCAGTAGCTACACTGCTGGTCTGGGATCTGGTCCAACCAGGCTCCTCTCTCCTGGGTCTCCCTCTCAGCCCTT